>NW_017277017.1:965834-999352 GCF_001594065.2 Cyphomyrmex costatus
CCCCCCCCCCTCTCTCTCTCTCTCTCTCTCTCTCTCTCTCTCTTACCTCGTCATTTTCATTATATATACCTATTACTTTCATTTTATATATCATTACTTTCATCGTTTGTCTGATGTCATTTATTTAATTTTATCTGCGATTGTAACAGCGACATTCATAAAGTTCTTATATTTTAATATGGTATTCGTAATCAGTTCTTATATTTAAAATCATAAAATATCATAAGCCAATCACAAAGTTATATTATTACCTTAATATATTACTTAGGATGATTTGAAATAAGATCGGACTCTGAATATCGGTCTCAGTTTCTCATCTTCACGTCCAGAAAATTGAAGACAGTAATAAAAACCTGCATGTCTTTTAGGTGGTGACATTTCTCAATTCGATTTACAAGTTGTTCGATGCACGCATCGAGTGCTACGATGTCTACAAGGTAGAGACCATCGGGGACTCCTACATGGTCGCTTCCGGTCTGCCCGTTAGAAATGGTAAAAGTACGAAACATCCCCCAACTCCGCATGTTGTCTTGAAGCATATATGATATCGGAACAGTGATGGCACTTCCTTTTCTCGGATTCTTTATGCACATAAATTCCTTACTTTCTGAATAAAACATAAATGTTTCCTTCCCAGCCAAATCTGTTAAAAATAAATTTTGTTAAATGCTTGCTACACAAATTTTATCAACAAAGACAAAAATTTAACACAAATTCTGTTATATTCAATGATGTCAGTAAGTTGGTGGCAGACATACACATAATAAAATCTGCTGAGAACAAATTATCGACAAAAACGGTACAAACTTACTTGCTGACACTTGATAGCAAATTGACGTCATAAAATCAGACCTTTGTTTGATTTCTATCGATAATTTCCTAACAATTATGTCAGTAAGCTTTCGACAAAACATATCAAACTTAATATGCGAACATTGATGACAATTTGTTAAAATTTTTTATCAATTAATTTGCCAGCAATTACTAACATTTTATTAAGTTTCTTGCATTCTATACTTCAGTGTTTGCTATTCTTTCAGATTTTCTCACTTGATACATCTCTTCATTCGCGATTTCATATCTTTCTCAGGTGACAAACATGTGTCTGAAATCGCCACAATGGCGTTAGACCTGCTGGCGGCTTCGTCCGTATTCCAGGTACCCAAACGTCCTGGCGAACGACTGCAAATAAGAAGCGGAGCCCACACTGGACCCGTCGTAGCTGGTATCGTCGGCAGCAAGATGCCTCGTTACTGCCTCTTTGGCGACACCGTGAACACCGCGAGTCGTATGGAATCGACCGGCGAAGGTATAAATAATCAAAGTTAGCTATCATATCATTTTCTTCATATTAATTTCAGCGTATTTTCCACTTAATGTATTTATATTATACTATCCATATTTCAATATATTAATTCTTTTTACTGTTTCATTGAAGCTCTGCGAATTCACATCAGCTTGGAAATGAAGAAAGCCCTTGACGCTGTAGGCGGTTTCAAAATCGAACACCGTGGTCTTGTCGACGTAAAGGTAAAATATTTTAATTCTTTATTCAAAATAAAGGAAGCTTATAACAAGATCCAATGCAATTATTTGTGCGTAAATTATTATATATATTTACAATAATTAATATGTATGTTATATAATTAATATGTATACAATAATTGATATATACATTAATCAATCAAACGCATATATAATTGTTGCTCATGATACATTTTGTTGACTAATACATATTAATTATTGTAAATGATTTCTTTCACACAATAATTTACGCACAAATATTCTTTTACAGAAATCTAATACTAGCCAATACTGAAAGATAGTAATTACTTATTTTAAATATTAAGGACATTGTTGTTCGGTACTTTTTTAGTATTTTAATTAAAGTATTAATTATTCTTTCAGTAATAAAAATTGGCCAATATTATATTTCTGTAAGCGTAATAGCATTGGCTTTTATAGATTTCCTAAGGTTTTTGAATTTTATTCTAAAATCTTACTTCTGTAATTAATTTCTTTACATAAATCAATTAATAACATATTGACTTTTTTTTTCTTTAGTCCATCGACTCCTTTTCTCATTAAGAATGCCAAAATTTGTCAATGGATAAACTCATTTATTCTTTATCGTTAATTTTTGGATAATCTCTTCTGGCACGTGTTTTATTTTGATTGACTCTTTCCTCAGGGCAAGGGCCTCATGGATACGTACTGGTTGGAGTGCAAGGTCGGTGGTATCGCGCGCGCCGCCGAGCTCGACCTGCCGTCATTCTTCGAGGACGTACGACCGGTCTTCATGCGGCGCCTGCGTGAGGAAGGTACTCTCTGATGCGAGCCATACTCCCGCCGGGACCTTTGGTACCTGAATCGACGTCCGAATCCATGCATCGTCCGGCTGTCCCAGCCGAATCTGATCGACCATCTAAAACGACCGGGCCAGGGTCGTAAGAACCGGCTATCTCATCCGAATCTGCATATCACTCCCGTCAAGATACCACCGCAGTCGCAGTCAAGCATTGAATCCCAAGACTCGGGCACCTACGAGTGCACCCGTTCGACCACCCCCTGTCCACCGAGTTATTCACCCGCGAGTCAACGCAGTCGTTACTCGCAGCCAAATCTACCGACTCTGCTAATCTCGTACGATCGGCGATCGGGCGGTTCACCAGATCGTCGCATCCGCATGTCACAGCCAACCCTGAACTCCAGCCTGAGCGGCATCAATTCGTTCAATTTCGGTATGCACCGTGGCAGCGGTGGAGGCCGTTTATCCTACACAAGTCTACGTGCCACTTCAGGCGACAACAGTATCAACGAGGAAGAGAGGCTGTCGACACCAAACGTTCATGCCTTGGGTGGCAGCGGAAGCCCCCGTGGCAGCCTGACGATGGAGCGGAGCTCGTCGCGACTTTCGCAGCCGGACATCCGCCGGTTTGCCCTACGACATGATAAGCGCGAACGATTATCGCAGCCCACTCTCGTCACCGGCGACTATTATCCTGGTCGGACGCAACAGCGATTGTCCCAACCGTGCCTCAGCAGCGGTATCGGAATGCATTCACCCTCGCCACCACCTTATCCTCTTAAACATAAGAGATTCGGGCCTGCCGTCCTACAGGTAAGCCAGCGCGATCGTCTCTCGCAGCTGGACATCGGAGCTAAGTATCGAAACATCAAAGACTTGGGAGGTAATGCCGCACAGGTGAAATTTAATCGCGACCGGTTCTCGATACCAGAGTTAGAGACACAGAACGACTTGCGACTGATTGCCGGCACACCCAAGCAACGTTTCAGCTTGGACAGTCAGTTGACAAAGCAACGTTTCAGTCTAGATAGTCAAGACAGCTGTAAGTCGCGTTTGCTACCAATCGCCAGTTCTCCGATCTTCGAGCATCAGCAAATGAAGACCGAAGAGCTCATGGGATTAACATCTGACAGACTGAAAAGTCCCACCTGCGAGGGTCTGCAGAGCGTGATTGTCGCGAGCACATCGCCGATTTTTCCACCCGGTGAGAGACGATTCCTCGCGCCAGATTTCCCATTCACGGGCAGAAAACCATCGAAGTCACCATCGCCACCCAAATCAGAAATCATACTATTTGGGAAAACAGGGCGCGGTGGCAAACCACCACCGATTCCGATGCGGGAGAGGATGTCGGTGCCCGAGATTAGAAACTCAAGCTTACGCCGGCTGCTGGATCCACCTGTCCGGCAACGGCACAGTATCGCTGGCAACTTGAGGCAATCGCTACTGTCGCCGGTGAAACTACCAGAATTCGGCACCAGTGGCAGAAAATCGCCGCGATACTCAATCGACGACGCACTTGAGAAGTTAAAAAGAATCGAGAAGGAAGAAAATAGACGAAACCAGGAGACGAGCGAGGGCAAGGATCAGCAATACAAGGAACAAGACCAGCAACAGGAGAAAGAGCCGAAGCATATTCAGCGACATTATTCGTACACGTACGAGACGCCCGGCAGCGACGAGAGCGGCAGCGTCTCCACTCTCGGCAAGATAAGCGTGGGCGGCACACCGAAGCGCAAGTTCTTGGAGAGCAATTTCGACGAGAATGAGCAGGTGATCACAACGGTGATTGAGACAGAGATACCGATGATTTTACCGAGCACACCCGGCAAGTACGCGAAGAAGGCGCAGGCATATTCAAGCGAGACGCCCAAGTGGATCCGGAAGTACCTGCAGGAGAACGAGAATTCTCCGAAGGTGGGTAGAAAGCCCTCTGCCACTGGCAATCAGCAGATAGTTAGGTCGAATCGCAGGAGCAGCCGTAGAAAGAGCTCGCTGGAGTCGATCGAAACGGTGACGAAGAAACCAGAGGAAAAAGTCCGCTCCAAGTCCGCCAGCTGCGAGGAGAGAACTAAAGATATCACGGAACAGAAGGGCGTGAGGGAGACTTACGTGAGGATCGTACCATCCAACAACGCCCAACAAGAAAACAGGTACGAGGTTGGCGTAGAAACTACGACGACCTCGTGGACGAAAACCGATGGCAAAGGTCTCTACGGTGACGACACTGATACGGACGATTCCACATCGATCTAAACTAAGGAAGGTGATGTCACATGTTATCGCCATGAGATGAATCTGCTTCATCAGATCGCTTTGATTGCTGTTACTAAGCTTTATGATTTAGATCTTTTGAAGAAACGAAGAAAATTCATTATTCTGGCAAATAAATCTCAGAAAAAGCAGAAAATATATTATAGACTTTTTACTACTTAAAAAAATTTCCATCGCAGTTTACGTTGTAAAAATTTTTTAATTGTGATTCAGCCTTCAAAATTTTTAACGGATCTATTTTGGCCACCACAAGATTAATTATATACTGGCTATTACTGTTTTCACAGATACATCAATTAACATAATTAATTAAATATCGTTATTTAATATTAATTTGTTTGAATAATTATTCAACAAAAATTCAGACAAAAATTTTATAAGAAAAATCTTTCATTATTATTTTACGGACTCTTGAATTTTCGGTTAAAAATTTCCATATAAACAAGGATGCGAAATTTCAACGAGAAATCTTCAAATATTGTTGCTGTGTAAAATTTTTGCACGACGAGAAATTTCCAATTTAAATATACACAGTTATAATGTTAAAGACTAAAAAGAGACTACATGTACACTGCATGTGACTTAAATCAGTGAAACGAGAGTAGTATATATCAGATGATACACCACGATCAAGGCAGACATGAGAAAGATCGATGCAAAGAAAACATAAAAGATGATCTCGAACAATATTTTGTACTTAAATAAGTTGTACTCGACGTCTCGTCAAGCGGGATCGGAACCAGAAGTTAAAAACCGAATGCGGAACACCTATTTTTGCATGAACAGAGAGGACCACGATAGACGCGATACTCCGCATGCGTTCAGCCTAAATGATACTCAGATCTTTACTTCACGATTTTCTCGATTCCGAAATAATTTTTGCTTTGTATATATCTCGAATGTTCAAGAAGGAAACCAAGAAGGATATATAAATATAGAGCGATCGAAGAAAGATTCGCGATGCCGAAAAATTTTCTTCTCAAATTTCTCGATTCCTCGTCAAAGTTAAATCTCGAGTTTTTAATCCACGTCCGTTCCAATCGAATTTCCAAACAATCGCGTGAAAACTGTTCGATCGTTCTGCACAAAATGTATTTTGTGCACTATTTTTATCAAGCTTGTAGGAACTAAGTGTAAAGACAGTTACCTTGTACATATATATACATCAATGAAGTGTTATAATATACTGCTGGATGTCGATTGTTGCATCGTTGAATCTGCGAAATCATTTGATGTTCTTCAACGTACTTTTCATTTCTCATCGGAGATATTTTTCGCTTGCAAAAACCATGCCGAATCTCCGGAAATACATCGTACTGTTAATCGTGAAATCAATTTTTTCTTCTAATATAGAATGCGCATGAGCGAATGTTTGTTTTTGACGATACTAGTCATTAATATGATTTTACGATCAATCGGATATGTATAGGATGCTGACCTTTGATAAAATCGTCTCTGTAAAAATTTAATAATTAACAGAAAGATAAAATATTCTTCTGATATTTATGATTTTTTATCTCAGTATATAATTATACTGTTTTTATTATTTCTAAATTAATAATTAAATATTAATTGGCAATCTATAAAGCTATAATTTCTTTAAACGATTTCATTAATATTTTAAGTTTTCTAATTTAATTCGATTTTTATTTTTTGTTAATCCTGTTTGTCGCACATTATTTACAAATTAGTCAAAAATTTTGAAAAAAGTATAGAAAAAATAATTTTAATATGTTATAAATTTTATGAATTTTCTTATATATTTATATAATATACTCATAGGCCGGCATTCATAGTTCTTATTTCAAGATCATCTTAAAGTAATGACTCAAGATGCTAATACCATTTGATTGATTCATGACATCTTAAAATTATACTTGACAGTCTTAAATATAAGAATCAACTATGAATGGCCATAATCTATTAAAATTTTAACTTTTTTTCATTATTTGATATTTTTCCTAATTTTTTACCAATATCTTTCTCTCTATTTAAAGAAAAATATGAAATAAATTATACTTAAGCATCCTGTATGTATATATGCATAATCTTTCCGCGAATATTTCGAACGCGAATGTATATGTGAACGTTGAGTAGTTATTATTTCTTTTAACAGTATGTCATTTTACTCCTATATGTATATTATGTGTACGGCATTTAATACACAAGTAAAGATGTCAAATATTAGTCGAAATATGTATAGAGTAATACATTATACCTTGTAAAAAACGTGCCTCTGTGTACATCCGATTATATATAGATCAAAATATATACTCCATTGTTATAGTCCGAAAGAATTCTTAAAATCCTTCAATTATATCATTCATCTCTTTACATTGCTCTAGCTTTGTACATAGTACTATCAAATTCTGTATATAATTTATATGTTATATAATTTTCTTACAGTCCAATTTCTTCGACTTTATGAAAATCAAGAACTCCTCTTATTCTTATTAATTTTCTGAAAATTATCGTGCTTTATTATATAAAAGAATATTCCAAATAAAAACACGATGGCATCAAAATTCCTTCCTATAATGAAATTATTACAAGACAATTCTACAAGAAACCATAGAATTCGGTACATATATACTTATCCATGTATACAATCCCAGATAACACAAAATATCCTATAAAATATTCTTATAAAATACAAATATTCAGTATATTTGAATCGAATGTTATATAATATATATAATACATAGAATATTTATTTAATTATATAAATAGAATATTTATTTAGTTAAATTCATATTTATAATAAAAAGAACATTCATAGAATGTTCATCTGAGTTGCATTTCAAAACTTTATTTTGAGTAAAAAAGCTCTAAGTATTTTTATATATGTATATGTCTGAGCCTGATCTTGTTCAACAAAGTTGATACTTGTTAGGTAATAGTAGTATATCAGGTACTATAATACAATATATCAAACATTATATTGTACAGAGCATTACTTTACTAATTACAATACTATTGTAAAGCAATCCTCTATATAATATAGTGTCTAATATATTATCATGCTTAGCAAATCCTCAGTTAAATATCGAGGAAAAACATTTTCAGAAAACCATTAGGTAAATATTGTACTTAAAGTATATATAGCAGCAAGAAATCCCCACGCTTTATAAATATTATTATAATTTGCAGATATATTCTCAACCAGACACTTTAATCTTTATCGTGTGCCGTTTGTAAATAAAAACAATTTGGATTCGTAAAAAGTGATAAAAGACACGTGAAGTGTTTTTATTCAATGTGCATGCATAGCTTACACATGCCTTTCATCACTTTTTACGATTATTTACCGACCATTAGGAAATATAAGCATAGTTTTCGTCAATTTTTACAGATGTTTTAAAACGATGTCGTTATAATAATTGTCAAATATATTTTTCAATAATATAAATTTAAAAATAAATTGAGCTGTCGAGATATTAAATGATAATAATAAATTTAAAATTAATTAACGGACAATTGAGAGCTAGATAATTGAGGAATAGACGTAGTTATTCATGTGTATAATTAACAGATGTATTTTATCAAAAAAGATCTTATATTAATAGAAACAATAAATGAATAATAGACTCCTTATAATTACACATAAATAATAATATTTTAAGGGACTAATCAGGAGTTAGCACGGTAAGAAGTGCGCAAGAATTAAAATCTAAAATATAATTTAATATTAAATCTAGAAATTACATATTTGATTATATCGAATTACAATTTCTAGACTATATTAAATTATATTTTACATTTTAATTCTTGCACATTTTTTACCGCGCTGACTCCTGATTAATCCCTTAAAATATTATTGTTTATATTCTATATTAAATTCGTAAGAAATTTCGCAAAAATCGAAATCGGACGTTTCAGTTCCGTTTGAGCCATCATCAACGATGTCAAATAATGGATCCAGGCATTACTCATATCAATAAAATCCAAGTAAGCATCCAGAAGAGCCTCTTCAATTCAATATTTTGCCAAGTATTACTGCCAATTAATTGTTTAATTAAGTGTGCCACAGCTGCAAACTTTGACCATATATAATACAAAGGGAGAAAACTATTTTTTAAGATAAAAAATAAACTCGTTGAGGACGTGATGAATACAATATTGGAATGGATATTTTTATACTGTGATCTTGCGTAGGCTCTCATGCTCCTTTAACGATTAATAATATTGACTTTGTTCGGAAGCCGTTATTTGAAAAGTTGTTTTAAAGTGATCTCGTTATTTTGTTTTATCCAAATTGTTTATTTACAAATCGCATATAACAAAAATGAATGTGTCATATTTCTCCCGTCACGATTTCAACATGACAGGAGTATTATTTTTGAACGTCTTTAAAATGTCTTAATACTGTTTGGAAACCTTATTATATGCATAAGATTAGGCAGACATATATATAAATAGTAGAATATAGAAAATTATATAAAATATTTTACGCATGTTTATAGAACATATACAGTTGTATTACTAGAATATATAATACTATAAACATACCATTAATATTTGCAGTGTTTTTTAATACATCTACAGAATATATAAATATTCTTAATATTTATATAGAATGTTCGTATGCTATCTGGGGTTGACCATAACTTGATTGTAAATGCAGCCTCTCGTAATCACGATCGCAATCGCAAACGAGTAATTGGCATAAAAGTTTTCCTAGCTAGACATAATGCACCATCAGATAACATATTTATTGTGAAGACGGTGCTCTTTGAGACATGGCATTGAACAGAAACGATTGGCGTTATACTCGAAAGGCACCTTGTCAGTCATATCGATAGCGCACTGGAAGCATCGTGACATCACGGTGTATCCTTCACTCAACATCCGATTCTGCACGACCAAAGCTCTCTACAGAACGAAGAGAAAAAAATAAAACAGATAAACATCGAATGAAAGAATTTAAGTTATTAACAAAACATATTTTTAATATTTCGTATAATAATGTGCTTAACCTTTTCCTTATCACTGAGATTAAGAAACTTTTGCTTCTCGTTTTCCTCCTGCTTCTTCAACTCGAATTCCTTCCTCTTAACTTTCTCCTTGAAGCGTTTCAACTTCCTCTGCTGTCTTTTCTTTTCTGTTTCAGCTTGTTCTATTTCATCAGAGAGCGGTCCAGGTATTTGAGACTGTTGAGCATCAAAATACATATGTAGAAATTTATAAAACTATTTTTCAAATAGGCATATTAATATAACGTGTAATTCTGCTGTAAATAATACTTTTTGATAATTGAACTTGTCCGGGTTAGCTTCCATAAATCTTCTAAATGTATTTCTAGTTTTCTTATCATTTGCAGCAGCATATGGCGTTTGCAGTTTTTTATTTTTATTGCAAGGATCAGATCCAATTTCCAGTAATAACCTATCAACAAATCAAATTATATAACTCAAGATTTCGTTAAAATTATAAAATTTATTTAATAATAATGAAGTACGCACCATACTTGCTCGCAATGTCCACCAAGTGCTGCCAAATGCAGCATTGTATTGCCATCCTCGTTGGTATCATTAACCAATTTCGCCATGTCATCCGTGCACACGAGAGTATTATTGGACGTGCAACTGTCCGTGACATCTCTCTTGTTTTGCTCCTCTTCGTACTCCTTAATTTTGGCTAACAAGTTATCAATAACCGATGATAACAAATCGTTATCACCCCGCTTACAAGCAGTCCATAATTTAGTCTTAGCGTCCGATAGCACTTCATTGTTCATCTGAGCTAAAAATAATGTAACATAATACATTAAAACAATGAAATGAATATGTATCGATACATTGGCTAGGTATACACCATGCGCTTAGTCCGCGATAGATGTCCTTGTTTAACCTATAAATTAAATAAAAACATCTATTACATAGGTCGCGGACTAAACGCACGGTGTAATCGTGGCCATTTTCTACTATCTCTTAATTTTAATAGAAAAATAATTTTTATATTGTATGATTTAAATTGTAAACATTTTCTCATGTTTTTGAAAAAAAGATTCTAATTTTGATATATGTACAGAAAAATTTTATTTATCTGTACTCCACTTGTATGTTTGTGCTCAATTTCAGTGTTATCCGAATATAAACTCTAAAATTATCGAAGCTAATAAGTATTATAGAGGAGAGTTTCTAATGAATCTCTATTACACGAAACATTTGGAACTCTTTTGTCTTTCGATATATGCTCTGATAAAGAGTTCTACATACTGTATCTATTTAAAAAAAAAACTAAGACTTACTGTCCTTCTTGACTTTCTTTTTCTGTCGATAAGCTTTCTTGTTTTTCATATATCTCGGTATAGTATCTTGAAACGCTTGTAAATTCTCTCTAAATGACACTTCATAATTTTCTTCAGTTAAAGAAATATCCAACGGAAAATTTGAATCCATTTCGGACTCAGAGGACGATTGAGCTAATTTAACAATTATATCTGTAAAATATATAATAAGTATTTCTTTTTAATCCAACGTACAAATGCATGTAGAAATAATATAAACATAATTTTATATAATTATTTTTAATAATAATCACAGCATATCTGCTGAAGAATCTTAATTCGAAAAGTAAAGAATTCTAATTATTTGTTTCATATTAACGAACCTGGTAATGGCCGATTCGGACTTTTTCTCGGCTTCGCTCTATCTATATGCGGACGGGAATTCCGGTGTTGTTTCTCTGGAGTAGATTGCGCAGGTGTCTTAACTTTATCGTTATCCTGCGGACTACTGATACCACCGACATTAGAATTATATTCGGTAGCAATTTCTCCCTCAGGTATTTCGCTCATGATCTCCGGTTTCGAGATCTTCTTACGTACAGGTTGTCGGGGAGAGTTAGGGAAACAGTCTGTAAAATCCGCCGCAGAGCCTAAAATATGACGTTACAAAAATGAATAGTTCGATATACATTAAATATAAATAAATTTTAAATTGTGAACAACTATATTTTATTATTATATTATTTACCATAAATCTCCATAGTGCTCAAAATATCGTATACTCTCTTGACTTCCCTAAACGTTGCTCTTCGAGTAGGAAATGGCAGTGGTCTTATTCTAAAATCGTTCTTATCTAAAGGTGGATTCTTGCCACCGAAAAGCACAGTACGATTGTGTGGACCGACCGCTCGGTACAAAATAGCTGATGAATGGTTGATGTGCATTGACCATGATTCCAATATCTCTTGTACATGCTAGAAAAATCGTTACGTCAGCTTGCAGTGTCAGTTTAATTGGCTATTAAATAACTCATTAATCTCTAGCGAATTGTGTAAACATTATTACAGTACAGTATGTACCTGAATGAGCGATGCTTCGTTATATTTTCGCAAACTGGCCCCCGCGCTTTTCGCGTGATTACCATTCGTACGAGAATTTTGAGCAAAGCCTTGCTTTGCCCGCACAGTATAAGAATGGAAGGTCTTATGCACGATAGGCTCACCATCTGCGATACACCAAAGTAGATATAACAATTATGCACATCAGAAAACTATTCTTAAAAATAGTGCATACCCTGAAATACTGCCGCGGCGAAGTGTCCACCACCAACCATGATGACTGTCCATTTGGATTTCCTGCCGCTGTCCAGTGCCTGAGTGATCATCTCGGTGTCTTTTTCGGGAATGTCCTAAAACGTAATTGCATATCTCCCGATCTGGCAAGTACAGAGCACGCCAAGTGACTCTAATAAAGTAATTAAGTTTCAAAATAATACTTTGTGTGCAAGCGTCTTCCAAGTATACGTAACAATAGATCTGTTCTTTTTAAATAAACTTTTTGCAGTAATTATTTTTCCTCTTTTTTGCTCTATATAGGAGAGAAAAGGAGGAAAAACAAACAGCAACAAGTTCAGCTGAAAAGAATAGACTAATAAATATAATAGTGCATAAGTTTACACCTCTTTAATTGGCTGCATTCAGTAGAGAAAGCAGCTATGCAACTGTTATAAAATTCTTCAGTGTACAATTGGTTCTTACTTTTAATTCCTTACAGATCTAAATATGTAAAGTAATTAGACTGAAAAATCTGACAACAGTTGCAAAGCTGCTTTCTCTGCTGAACGCAGCCATTGACAACAATTCTGCTAACTATAACAAACACACCTTCTTATGATGCAGTAAACATCGATAGATACTAAATATATTGCCATCGTCGTTCTCGAAAAAGACCTTGGTGTGGCGACTTGCGACAACCTGTAGCTTCCGCTCCTTGGACATTTCCTCGTTGTACTCCGTGTCTGAAATGTCTGACTCGATTGCCTTCCCGCGTCTTTCTGACAACTTTCTGGACCTGCCAAGTCCAGTCTTACTCGACGACTCGTTCTTGGTTTGCTCGTTTGACAAGGCCCCAGTCTCCGAAGTACCAGCATCGTCCTCGTTCTCGGACTCTACCTCGCTACCAGACAGGCTAGACATGTCGCCTATAAAATTTTCACATGCCTAACTGTTTTTGCACCGTCTTAAAGCTCGCCGTGTACTTCATCTCAGACTGTACCTTCGCCGGCCAACTTATTGAAATTGTCCTCACTAATTGACTTCAAACCATTCAGATGTTGCTTCAGATTGTAACGATGCCAATCCAGCTTGTAGTGGAGTCTCTGTTGCACCTTGTCCTCAAATTCGGTATTACAGTACGAACAACACAAAGAATCGGATACTACAAGCTCGCATATTATCTGCTCGCTGTCAGGTACTGCAAAGCAGAGAAACTTCACATGTAAAATCTTATTAAACTGTTAGCTATTTAGTGTTTTTCTCATGCATATTAAAATATTAAAAATGACTTTGCTAATTTTTAATCATTAAAAAATAATATTCAACTTTCCTCGATTTATACACTTAAAGTTTTATCATTGTTATTAACCCAAAGAGATTCAGTGTCATTAATTTCCTGAAAAAATATATCCAACTAATTATATTAAAGACATAAACTCAAAGTTTTCATTGTGGTAATACTTATAAGACTCTGCATATAGATATTATTGTGTTACATATTTTTAATATAACTGTAAATTCTGTGAAAAAAAATGTTAATGTAAAAAAAGTGATCCTTATTATACTAATCTTATTATATATAGCAACAAGTTAAATGATAGTATTTTCACACACAAAATACAAATTCTTATAATTTTTAATAAAACTTTAACAATCAAGACAAATATTTTTAGCTACATGTACATGATTTCTTTCATTCTGTATTCGAAGCCTTTAATTAATAAGCATGATTGTTTCGAGAGAGCATCTAAAACATATGACAATTAAATTATTAATCTTTTTGTTACTTTTCTTATCATCTCCCGAGTGATTACAAAAAGGTCATATAATCTCATGCTTAAAATAAGCATAAATAATTACACAAAGTTTGTTGACAATTGACAGTATAAAAACAGGTGCATACAACATATAGTATACATAGACACATTTTATTCATCTATTATTAAATGATATCTGCTCTCAACGTAATTGTTTCAAGAGAAACAGTTACGTTTCTCTAGAATGTGAACTTGTATGATTCTTCACTTGTCACATACATAAATTATCCTTTCTAGCTACACTTTCTGTTCCCAATCCGAGCGTTCGTCTCTGTCTCGCTCCAAAAGCGGAGCTCTATTATGAGTTACTCAGCGGGAAATAAACAAACATATGTTTCTCGGAATTCTGCATCAGGCCACAGCTCACCGTAGGACGACGGTGACTGCATGCACCGTGCAACCTTGATTCCCTTGGTGATCCGGCTGAAGTCATCCTGGTTGTGAATCTTGTAGATTTGATTCGCCGTTTTCACGATCTCAGTCATGACCTCGCCAGATGAACGCGTCTCATTCGCCATCGTGAGAAGGGATTGAAGAACGGCGGAAAATCGGTGAATAAGACAAGAATTTATTGAAGTTCACAAACGATACGGTATACACAAACACAATACGTACTGACTGTTTCGTCCAGTTTGGCAGTTCCGTCGCCTTGCGCACGCTTGTGCAAGCCCCCGCGCGATTACGTCATCATCGCGTCGTGCGCCGACATGTCATAGTGAGGCGGGACATTTGAATGAGATAAGAAACATATACACGAAGTGCAAATATAAATTCAATGTTTATTGAACAGCATCTCGTGAACGCGAAAGAACATGCGTGTACATATACAGCAATAACATTAGTAAGACGCTACTTACATATACTATGAATATTCCTTCTTTTTTTTTAAACCCTATATTTGAATCATTAAAAAAATAATACATTTTCTTTTAGTGCACTTATTTCTGTAACGTTAATTCTGCGATAATCGGAAATGACGAGGCTTTTATCATGTGATAAACCTCTGGAAATTATCTTATTCTATTTCGCATATTTTTCTGAAATGCAATTATCATTTCTTGCGCACCCTAATGTTTGTAAAGTGTTCTGTAATTTTTATAAATGGTTGTTCCATAAATTTTTATAAATGTTTATAATTAAAAGTCACAATATTTCGAACTTAATATTTATGGAAATTGGAATTGTAATAGACTTGTCATTTAATTTTAGTTTATAATCATTCGATCAACTAATTAAGTCTAATATTTGTTGAAATAATTTAAGTATAAATATAGGCAAATAGTTCTCAGAAACGTATTTTTCTTTTTACTTATTCTTAACTACCTAATGAGAAAGACTTCAATCATTTTTGTAACATTCAAAATGATGCGTTGAATATTAAATACAATGTTACTCATAGCCTCACGTTTCTGCTATTTAAATTTCTTCTTATACATGCAAAAAATATATATATATTCTGCATACATAAATTAATTGTACATTACAACACTATCTATCAATAAATATGCCCTTCAGATTATCAATCAGTCTTAAACAGTAGCAATAGACAACCAGGGCTGGGCATGTATTTAAAATACTTTTAATTGAAAACGGTATTTGTAAGACAATTGGATCGTGTATTTTGTATTTCAGCGAAGTACATTAAATATTTTGCATTTTATATTTTATGGAAATATAGATATAAAAATATTTTATATTTTGTGTGTATTTCAGTATTAATAATAAAAGATTGAAAGTATTACTATTAAGTATTACTAAAGTATTATTAAATATTACTTAAGTATTATTAAGTATTTACTTAAGTATTATTAAGTATTATTATTTATTAAGTAGTACTATTTTGTATTTTAAATACTAAGATTGACGATGAATGTTATTATTTAAATTACGAAATACATAAAGCTTTCAACTTTAAACCTTTCAATTTTAAATACAAAATACGTTACTTTCATGTACACCGTTGAAATGTAAAATATGAAATTTACTTTTATTGCGAAAATTTAAATAAAAGTATTTTAAATACATGCCAAGCCCTGCAGACAACTATATAAAATTTGGAGAAAAGGTTACGGAACAATCTGTTTTGTACTTTTGACGTTTTTGATTGTTGCATATCACGCATCCAAAGTACTTGGTTTCAATACTTTCTGCACATTGTGTTATTATTAGTAACGTCTATTAATATACACAAAAATAGAATAAATTCTTTATGTGCTAATAGGAGATTTCGTTCAAAGCTCTTTACATTTAAAAAAATGTATTTCTGTGCATTTTGGCGAAATTTGACTCTCGCTCTAAGATAAAGCTATTTACGAAATCGTTGCATGATATAACAATATTATATAATAGAAAGAGTTGCAAAACACTAATCCCTGTATTCAGAACGCGCTTATAATGATGTTAGCGCTCTAACATGCTATAGTTTACGTTACGCATAGAATTTCAGAGATAAAGCGCGTGTTTATCAATAAAAACGCATTCTGAATAAGGACCTAAGATTTTGTCATTAACATCCATTTTCGCAAAAGCTATTCGTAAATAAACGTAGTACTACCGACGACATAAATTAGTCAAATAAATAATACTATATAAATAGATACAAAGAAAAAATAGAGCCACCTTTTGAAAACTGAGGTCTTCACTGCGTTAAAGACACATATAGACGAAAAATAATATTCCATTTAGCACACCAACTAAATAATTTATCTGTATTCTCGAGCTGCCATGTATCCTGAAATAAGCAATATTAAGAGATGTAAATCGCGACACATTTGCAATTTTTCAAGCAGCATAAGTATAAAATTTATCTATTTATTTTTAATAAATTGATGAGCAATAGAAGATATAGATTTTTATTTTCATATTTAGATTTTCAATATTTTCATACATCTTTGTTAATTATACATTGTACAATAAAAAATGTACAATTTACGCAAGTGTTACTTTCTCTCTCTCTCTCTCTCTTATATATATATAAATAAGAGCCTACCTTTGCTTGGAAGGGCTGAAAGGAGACGGTGGATTAACACCGGGTATACTGCTGTCCTTGTAAAGAATAAACCAGGAGAAACCTGTTATCACAAGTCCGCTCATCGTTGCTTTCAACAGCCACCCAAATCTGTCAAAATATGCTATCAGCATATCAGCAGCTGCTTCCGCGTATTGATTATTGGCGTTCAAGAGCCTTCTGTTATCCGTCGGCAATTTTTTCGCATCAAATTTCGACAAAACTTCGGACATACTCGGTATTGTTTCATACATTTGCGTAAATATTGCCACCGATGGCATAGAGTATCGATCGCCGGATTGCCATGACAAAAGCTTTCCTAAGGGCAGAGCATGAGAAACTCATATCAGCCATATAATTATAAATCTTTAGAAAGAATGACAGAGAAAAAGTTATAAAGCTTTTATAAATTACATTAATTCGTAAAAGAAAACATTTAATTTAAACTAATTTGTTATTCTTTTTTCAAAATATTACAAATAATTTAATTATAATTTTTCAATTAAAATATAAATATTTCAATTAAAATATATTATAAATTCTAAAATAAAATATTAAATATTAAAATTATATTACATTCTAACGCGTGAAATCTTCCAAGTTTATATGTAAAAATAATTAATTAATTAAATGTGATAAGATAAAAGATAAGATAAATAAAAGAGTTTTTCTTGTTGGCTCTCTGTAGTTGTCTTTTCTTTTTTATGACTAGTCAGGCACGTACTTTTAAAACGACGACATGGCCTTGACAAATTCGGTCATGGGCAATGATCTCATATAATAAATGCATGGGCGAGGAAACTGGAGAGGATCGAAGGACTCGCGTCGTCCGGGAAAGATGATCTCATAATAGAAATAGGTCACGCGCCCCGTTAAAAATATAATCGAAGACTGCAGGCTATATGTGCACGACGCATGCATTTTAACACGAGTTTGGAGACCGCACGTTTACATGATAAAACTTTTGGAAAACACCGCAGCAATCATCTGTTATCTGTTATCTCTTCATCTCTTGTACAACGCATGATACAATGTGTTTTCTGAAAGGAATAAAGTTTACAGAATAAATCGTTAATTCTTTGACAAGGAATAATTTGTTTATTGAAATCAGAACAGCGACTAGAGAATCGTCTGGTTTTCAAACATCCTAAGAGAACAAAACAGAATGCTGATTCATAACGATACAATGTTAAATTTATATAAATAAACAAGACTTTCGTGATCCAAGTTAGATTTTCGCTTTAAAGCAGTTAATATTATATAAATAATTTAAGAAATATACAAATTGACAACAAATAATAATGAAAACATATAAGCAACTTAACAATCGATTGCCTGGAAAATTATTGCTAAAACGTATTAGATTTATTTCTTTCACCTGTGCGTCTTTACCTATCAGAAATAAAGCTTATGCAATTCCAGATAACATAAAACATCCCAGCAATATTGCAACAACGTTGCAACGCTGCTGGAATATTACTAGTGTTTTATGCTATCTACAATTGTTAATTTTTGCGAGAAATAATTCGTTTAATGAAATCACAACGGAGATGAGAATTGT
Source organism: Cyphomyrmex costatus (assembly GCF_001594065.2). Lineage (NCBI taxonomy): Eukaryota > Metazoa > Arthropoda > Insecta > Hymenoptera > Formicidae > Cyphomyrmex > Cyphomyrmex costatus. The sequence continues at coordinate 984,305 of NW_017277017.1, forward strand.
CTGGTTTTCGAGCGTTTTAATATCCATATCAGACTAAAAATTGAGATTAAATTTAACTAACAAAGAAAATGAATACCAACTAATATTAAATAAAATAGATCAAGAAATAATTTAAACACAAATAAGAGAGAAGAACGCCATTTTCGGTCAAAGCATGTTTTTATGCTTACAAGTAATATTTATATGTAAATATACAAATACAATAACAATTGTTATATCTAATTTAATGAACTTTATTTTAATTAGTCAAATTCAATCTCAATCTCTAATTTGATGTAGGCATAAAAATGAGATAGAACATTAATTTATAGCAGTACAATTTGTATAATTAAAATAAACAAATGATTTTAATTTTAGATTGTGTTAAGTTCTTGTCTTATGGCATTAATAAAGTCAATATTAACATAAATTGGAAAGCATAAATGATTAATATCACATAAATAATTCTAGAAATACATTTGTTGATAATAAATAATTAGAACACACAACAGGCAAATTAACGAACAATCACCTGGACAAATTATTATAGAAATATCATTAGATCTGTTTTTTTCAGCTACATTTCTACCTCTTTGTTTTTTAATAAAACAATCACTTGCCCATGCTGCAAAGGCAAAGAAAGAGAAAGGCAAATATATAGAAAGGCATAACTGAGAAGAACATATCCAATGTAAGTATACAGAAAATATAATTAGAGAAACTACAGCAAAAATTTCCGTTTCACAGTTTGTCGCGTTTTGACAGAAGACAAAATAAAAGTCAAGTACATATCGGCGTGCAACGGCACAGGCTTCCTCTCGAGACGGATTCGTATATATATCGTCAGCAATCCCGCTTCCAATGTAACCAAAACAAAAACTTGTGTATACGACGGATTGACCCAGAACGGGTATGTCCTACCGGCGACGATCTACTGTCGTTCGCGTGACACAACGATATCTCCTTGTGGAAGCGATTCAGATCGCTAGGAACGTCCCTTTCAACAGAATCAAAAACAGAAAGTGTACGTTTAAATGCTTTAAATGATACATCTAACCTCAATTGAGATTCGTGGACGCGCGAACGGAAGCTTGGCATCGCGTCTGATCTCGGGAGGTAGAAAGGCTCATGCGACGTGCTGATTTAAAGGAAATTGAGAAGTACAAGATATCCGTAAATGCGATTCGCGTTTATCTACCATAATTCATGAACAGCTTGCCCACGATGATGGCGAGCGAGAAGGTGAAGAGCGTCAGACTGAACGTCCACTCGTTCATGCGAATCTTCGACCAGAGTCTCGCTGGCGTCGATTTCTGGATCTCGGCGAGATTGCCATTGCCATTCGTCAGCGGTGTCGAGCCAATTCTCGACTTAAACATCGTCATCGTCGGCATTGCCCTTCGCGTCGACATCGCTCGTGATGATGATGGCTCGGAGTCATGCGCATACGCACGTACATCCGAACACGCCAGTAGTCTGCAACACTCTAGTGACACAGTAATATGACAACCGCCGCTGAAACGTTTCACCCGCTCCAACCCGCTCACTTACCGCTTCCAGTCGCTTCCAAAAATAAAGGTGAACAAGCGCGGGTGTGTGCGAGCTTGCAGCGCACGCGCCGTCCGTCTCTTCCGCGTACGCCAGGGGCGTACGCTCCGCGAGAGACTCTAGTCAGACAAGTCGTTCATGTAATTGCAGTGAAACATGAAAACTCTAAATTCTTTTATGTATTGTGTGTATGTACGTGTACGTACATATGTACATAAAAATGTTCACGTTTCCGTTTTAGAGGAAAAATTACTTAGTTTTTTAGCTGAATTTCTTGCACAGTTAATCTCTTTTCTCTTCTTATCTTCAACACGTGAAAAAGAAGCGAAGAGAGAGAGAGAGAAACTGTGTAAAAAGTTTAACTTTATGGAAAAACATTATCGTGTTTCTGTAATAATAGAAACTTATTACAGGAATTTTTTAAAGAGACACAGTTAGGTAAAGAGTCATAATCCAGGTAGAACACAAAATTATAATAAGATTAAGATATATATGACATCACGTTAAAATAATTTTAAGAAAATTCATATATAATGATGTCATTCGACTTTTAATGATAATTTTGTAATAAGGTTTTGATATGCTAATGTGATTTTTATACGATTTTTAAATTGTGCTCAATTATGTCCTACCTGAAAATAAAATTTCTTACATTCGCGAGAGTCATATATAGAGTTATCAGGATCATATTTGACCAAACTTCGATTAATTTAATTTATCAGCACTATTTTATTTAATAATTCGAGTGAAATAAAATAAATTAATAAAATTATTTAAAAAAATTATGAAAAATGAACTGTATAGTAGAGATTTAATTGTTTTAAGCGATTCGCTGCCGATCGAGTTAATTGCCGATTAATTGGAGTTTTGTCAAAGTCGTCTTAAAGTAAATTTCTATCAATGTAAATTAACCTTAATCTCGGTTTAACTTACTTTTTATCTTGTTCTAATTCTAAGAATCAGAAAAAGATTAAAATTAAGTAAGTTAAACCAAGATTAAAGTTAATCTACATTGACAGAAATGGACATATAACTCAAGTTGTTCGCATTGTTTTGTTTACACGGACGAAATAACTTTTTATTCCATATTCTGCAGTTTCGGGACAGCGTAATTTTTTATTTTTGAGACGGCAACATGAAAATTTTGCAATGGGAAATAATGGAAAAAATTTCACTTTTTACGTTTCTGTCTTAGAAAAATAAATTAAATGAGATTTGTTCTTCTCAACTAAACTTCTCGTTTAACTTTTCTCCTTGTTTCTTCATCATCGCGGAGAAAAAAAAAAAGAAAAGATGAACAATGTAAAAAAGTCAGCAAAACAAACTTGAGGTTATATATTCTTGACAAATATGCGGTGTACAAAAATGTACGAAATTGTTATATAGTAACAAGTTACGTAAATTGTAGGTTTCTTAAATTTTCATATGTGACATTTTTCGAAAATATTTTTTCGGTTCTTGATTGCTATCTTGAATCGCGAGTTTTAATCACCCATCAGGCCATCGCGGAGCGTTTCGACATGTACGGCACTGTCACGCACCGTCATCGACCGCGATGGGGACGGCCCGGGACGCGGGAAGGAACACCGCAGGCTGAAGATGACCGCATTCGCTGCTCGTGCGAGATAGCGAAGTTGGTCGACGGTGGGACGTGCGCCGAGCCACCGAGCGAACCAACCCGCCGGCCGCCAACCGTCAGTGGTGCGCGCGGATCGGTCGCGCGCGGTGGTAACACGTGGTGATTGACTAAAGTGCAGTTTGTTACAATCGTGAGCATCGGTGTGAGCGAGCGAGCGAGACAGACATGGCAAACCACGACGTCGGCATCGGCGACTTTGTGTTGCTCGACGAAATCACGGTCGAGCGCGTGGTGGAGAATCTGAAGACAAGGTGCGTACAACTCCGGAGTATCGGCGACTTTGAAAAAAGTCTTGCAGACGCGATTCTTGACAGGTGGACAGCGGGGAGCGCCCCGCGCTATCTTTGCTCGGTTCACCCCTGCGCTCGCGAGAGGGCGTGGCTTGCGCGTCGTCGGCAGGTGGTCGCCTAGAGATAGTGAAGGGTTTTTACGTTCACCTTTTCTGCATTCTCTCCAATTCTCAGTTCTCACTTTACTTCAAAAGTTCAAACAGGAACGGAGAACTGTTTTGGAGATATTTGAAGATTTGTAGATGTTGATCGAATGATCACGTATTATGTATGTTATCACTTTTTGTTTCGAGAAATAGAGTTCTTTATTATTTATATTGTATATATTACTCACAATCAGTGAAAGTGAAAATACGCGCGTGAAGTAATTATAGATGATATTTAGGATGACTTAAGTAGAAATAGAGAATGAAGTAACATACAGATCTCTGTTTGTTACTTTTCTCTTTTTCTCTTATCTTTTACGTGCTTGGAATGTTATTATTCCTGATGCATGTTGAACTTGACCTGCTGAAGGCGACGACAACGTCCAGAGAGACGTCGTCGAGGTCATTTCTACCGGACAGCCTTGGGAAGTTAATTCTAGCTAGTGATGGGCTGTGTTTTTGCGAGAGTCGGGCGCGCAAGGCTGAAAGCTCGATAATAAAATTTACCCGGCTCCAAAATAATTTGCATCTTTATATATTTTAATTTTTAGGAAATGAAAAGTGAGAAACTTGTTATATATAAAAATAATGTCTACATCTTTATATATTTTAATCCTTGTGAATTGTTAGGGTGTTTTTTTATTTGATGACGTAAGTCGACACAAGTGTTGTTCTGTATATATCTTTGTTACTCACTGAATGTCAAGAAAGATAAAAATGATGTTTTTGTCCACTTGTGTCATTGACAGGAAAGCACCTTTATATTTTAGGTGAGTCTAGAAACACAAAACAGAAGATATGAACATAAGTTTGTTTGAGTTTTTTTTATTTTCTAAATTAAGAATGAATTGGAGGAAGCACCAGAAAAGAAAACGGAGTATCTTTGATATAATTTGATATTTAATTCATGTTATAATTTTAATATAAAAAACAGGCACTTTTTAATCATATTTTCTATGAAACATGCATCACGTTATTTTATTTCGACATTTTTAATTGGATGTAATTAGATCTTCTTTTAAAGCAAACAAATCAAGAGAAAATAAAAAAAAAATGTTTTTTTTAATTTTTTTGTTGGATTATTATTGGACTGTTATTCACGAGGAGTATATATTTTACAATTAAAAAAGAAAAACAATTATAATTATGAAACACATGTAAGTACATATCGGAAAGCTTATAAATCTTGGAAGTAATTTAGTTCGAAGCATAATCGTGTTTCATACTTTCGTTTTCATTTAATGATTTCAGTGACAACTTTTCCCAGACCAGTTGCACCGTCACCAATTATTACTTAACTGGATGTCACTTTTCCGCATTGCAGGCGAGAGACTGCAATTTAAAAATAGACGGCTAATGTAACGAGTTATTATATAGACCATTGCATGGCTGCAGTCGTATTCTAGATGATAAATAATATAATTAATGTGCGACCGGCTGTTAATCAACGTTAACTGCAGTTAATTCGTCTTTTTTGTACCTTGATAGACAGAGATATAGAATTGAAAATAGCGATTAGCAAATTAATTTAGTCAATCGAAACAGTCGTCGTAGACAGTCGTAAACTCATCTATTTCTTTCACGAAACTAAATTTCCTCCAAACAAAAATGATCGGTGTCTCGTTGAAGAAATATTTAACCCTGTTGGCCTATTCGAGTCTATTTGGCCTAAAATTTAATTAATTTTTTTATTGATATTTTATTTAAAATTTTTGCTCTGATATTTGGTGACTTTTATTAATATAATATCTTTTTATATTTTTCTTGAGTTTTTTATTCATATATATATATATATATATATATATAGTGATACAATCGTTTAGTATTTGAACTGATCACAAGATTAATATCAAGAAACATATCTCGTTAAATTGAATCTTTAGAATTGATACAAATTATTAATTAATTTTCAATATAATTAATTGTCTACATTGTAAAAAAGATTTATTCAATTTTAATAAATATTTTTTTGAATGCAAACCTAGTGAAATATTTAGTTTTATAGTTAATAAATAGTTAGACAAAAAAATGATAGTTGAATCATACTAATGGTTCCTGTGTCTAAAAATATGTGTTTACATTTAGTAAATATTCTGTTAGGATTATTTTCAAAGGAATATTTATTAGAATTTAGTAAACTTTTTTCTCAATGTTATAAATAATAAGACCTTTAATTATTTTGCCAAATTATTTCCAGAGATAAATGACAATTTAACTAAATAATAAATATCTCTTCGTAAACGGGATCTTTATTCTGTTTTGCTGCCAAATTTTCTGAATGGTTTCCATAGATAAATAACGTGCTGATAAGTCTAAATAAATACGCGTGCGAGTCAAGAAAATTGTCGCTTCGCATCGCAAAAAAGAAGACGTCAGGGCAACTACTCCAATTCACTTGGCTGTATCGTCTATCTATATCGTGAAGAGCATGGAATTGAATATCACACTGTGAGCAACTGGCGGAAGCAATGATATTATACGTGTTGCACGGTTGCGCGGGTGCATCATTTTGTGGAAAAAGAGCGTGTGTATTCACGCAACGAGTACATTGCGTGCATCCACCGCGAAGTGGCATGATGAAAAAACCAGAGTCACATAACGCAATATAAAGCTGCCGTTAATACATATATTTTTCCCACAATTATTAGCATGTTAGAGAATGATGACTTTATAATTGCAAAAAATTTTTTAACCTTTCTAAAATCTGGACAATCTTTATAATAGACACAGAAAAATATTCTATTGCTAAATGATTACTCAGTTTATTTTTTTTCTTTTAAGCAACTGTTATTTTTAACAAAGAATATTTTTTTGATAATAGTCTTAAAATATATTTTACTAATTTTAGAAGAATTTTATCTTCTATAATATTTATTATCAAAGCAATTACTTTCTTTTGAAGTTTATAAAATTTTAAAATTTTATTTTAATTTAATAATCTTAATTGAAATTAAACTGAAATTCACAGAAAATATTTTGAATGAATTTTGTACTTGTGATATAATAAATTTGCGAATAAATGAATTTTGGAAATACTTAAAAGAGATAATTAAGATTTAAATACAGAATATATGTACTTTTTTGTGTGTACCAAAAAAAACCATCATTTGATTAACGTTTTTGATATTTGTAAATATTTTATCTATCCGCGATATACATGAAGTTTTTTGTGCAAGTTAAAAGCTTTTTTTATGAAGAATGTTGAATAGAATCCAGGCAGCAAGATGTCGTTATTTTGATCTAAAATGACATCTTTCTCTTGATTTTTACGTCAAAATAATGACGTTCAACTTACTATCATATTTTTTATAAGCTTACATTGAATTTTCGCTCCTGGAGTGCTCCAAACTTCAACTACATCATATTTTTTATGCTTTGTAGAATTACTGCGCTAGACTAAGATTTAAATTCACTCATAACATTCGAAGGTCAATAATACACAATGCATGACGCATTATTTCTTGGAAGATGTATAGATATGTATGAGTGAAAATGGATTACGCGCTCTGATTCATCGTGCACTCTAGACATATTACGTGAAATCTCAAATAGATCTGCATGTTAGATCAAATCAAATTAAGCACAGAGGAATCGCGTTTAATTAGGCATAAAGATATGATTGAATATAAGGAAACTCAATTAGGAATTAATCATTTATATGAACGTATGGATACGGATTAATGAAATCAAACAATTATTTAAAAATAGATAAATAATATCAAAAATGTGTTATAAAACATTTAATTTTAAGGAACAGCCTGAAGATTTCAATTACAGTTTGAAAGATCTGATTTATATGAATCCACATATATAAAGAGCAAAGCAAGACTTTCTCTTACAAATTATGATTATGTAAGTGAATTGCTAAGCATTATCTTGTTTATCATAACGTTATATTTAGTGATGGATATTCAATGATATCTCTTGCGAATTTTTCTATTAATTTAGTCATTGTTCTGTTTCGAAACATTTTGAATGTTATTCAAAGCTATATACTCTTGAAAGTCTTGATATGTCTTGAAAGTCTTAATAGATCTTGAAAGTCTTAACTTAAAAATCTTGATAATTTTCGATTTCTTCGATTAAAAAAAAGGTTCTCGTTACCTTTCCAAAAATTATATTTGTGATAACTGCAATCATTTTTTCAAAACCAACGGTTTTTCCGTTATATGTATTTTGAAGTAACGTAACGCGTTACTTTTTACTGTAAGTAACGATAATAGTAACGCGTAATTTTTAAATAGTAATATTAACAACATACATCTAATACATTTATTTAATATATTGTACGATGTATATTAATGTTTGACATATTATTATTTATGTTTACTTATATATTTTTTGCTCTCTGCAATTAAACAAAAATTACTAAAATTAATAACTCTAAAATTATTGTCTCTAAAGTTTCATTTTTTTTTTAAATGTATTAAAATGTTTAAGACTTTTCAAAACATTCAAGACTTTTTAAAACATTTAAGACTTTTCAAGTCATTCAAGACTTTTCAAGACATTCGAAACTTTTTAAGACATTCAATACTTCTCAAGACATTTAATAACATTATATAATTTCGAATCATATTCGAATTTATTCGAATTTTTTATGATATATTCGAACTAATTCGAAGCATCTTGATACTTATTACTATAATAATATAACATATTATCAAGTAGCTAGAAAGTTTTTCGGGCAGAACTGTGTGATATCAGCTTTAGATGACTAGATCCATATCTTTTCGATACCTTGTATCTAAAAAATAATATGTGAACTCGTTTGAAATCTAGCTTATTTCTAAGCTAGATTTCAAACGGGTTCGCTTATTATTTTTCCTCCACGCTTCAAAACCATTAACACAACCCCAGCTATTCGCTAAACTGCAACTTTCACGAGAAAGAAGCAAAATAGTATATACGGAAAATCGTACGTGAAGGTCTTACTTTTATTTAATGTTAAATAGCGAATTATACTCGTGATAAAATCTTTTCTTTTTTTCAGGTGCAACATCTATTAAATTCTTTAATGTAAAACGTGATTCGTTTCTCCTAGCAATTTTAACGATTTCACCAAGAGAAAGAATCCGAATTAGAAGTCTCAAACGATTGTATTATGATAAAATGATTGATAATTAAAGTACAGTACAGATAGAATATTTAACAATTAAAAAAAGAGTCTTGATTCGTTTGAACGTTTTTAGTTCGCTGTATGATATCTATTAATTTAATATTTTGAACTATAGTTTAGGTCATTTTAATATATTCCTTAAAATTAAATTCAATGCATGCAGTTCAAAAACTGATACATGGGTTGAGATTTTATTTTTACCGATTTATGTCATCATTTTAGACGACGACTCATGTTATTCGACGCCAACGCAAGCCGGGAAGCACACGAGGGCAAGCTCGTTTAGCGGTAAATACGATGACGAGAAAACGAGCGTTCGGAGACGCGTATCCTCGAATATGTATACGCGACGAATGTATGCGTCTCGCGTAATCCTTATCGGGGCTCATGTCGGCAATGCGTCATCATCCTTGAGTTGTTGCATAGTTTTCAGATTGTGCTCGCGTCATCCCTATAAAACTTGATAATGGTCAATAACTAATTATAATATAATACTTTTGGTAAAAGTATAAGCATTAATAAATATGAATAAATATTAAATGCGAGCAAGAACAGTTAAAAAATGTAATTAACAATAAGAAATAGAATTGCTTTTGTGTTAATTTAAGTTTTTCTACAAAATACTATAGTTAATACTACACATAATTAGTACTGCTTATTATTATTAATATATATTAATAAAATAGCACTTATTAACGCTATGTAATTAATAGTTGAACAAACTAATCGATTCGAACAGTGTGCTTTTATCTAGATTTATATTTCTTCAATTTGTCAAAATTTAGCATTTATTTGTTAATCGAATATATATATATATATATAGAGATTTGAAAAAACCATTAAAACGTTCTGTATGTTAAATATATTATTTCAAACTTCTTGCTACGTGTAGAAAAAAATAATTAGTTACATTGGCGAGCGTGCAATTGTCGTCGAAGTAAGGACGAGTGACTCATTATATACCATTCGGTAATCTCAAAGTTGAGTTAAGTCTCTTGTCTGGTAAATAATAATACTTATCTTTCGTTTTCACATCGATATCCACAGTTTCCATAAAATTACAAAATTATTTATAAATAAACTATTTATTATACAAGCCATTACTTTTCAAAGAAACTTAGTATTTTATCGAATCGTGCAGATTACACGCACGAATAAGTATAAGGTTGCTTACGTTACTGCGGTTTCTTAAAGATTATTATTATTAAAAGAAAAATTTCATTTTAATAATACGAATTTCTTATAGAGAATTCTATCTTTTTTGTTTTAATTCTATTTCTAATTGATTCTACATATTACGTTGTGATCTTTCAGATTTTTTAAAATGTATCCTCTGCTCTTATTATATTGTTGCAGATTTAATGGGGGAAAAATTTACACATATATCGGCGAAGTCTGCGTGAGCGTTAATCCTTACAAAAGCACCAATATTTACGATGTGGACCAAATTAATAAGTATAAAGGTATGAGTGAGTTCGAAAAAAAATATTAATAGTTTTTATTTAAAAATGAATATTCGACTGAAACAAATAAAATACACGCGTTTAACTATACAAGGTCCAGTCGAATAACATATAAAAGCACAACGTGATTCCTTATAAAAAAAATTTTTTAAATATACAGAATAAAATTTTTCGATTTTCTGCTTAGATTTCAAGAAAATCGAGTTTGAAAATCCACAACGAGAACAGTTCCACTGATAAAAAATAAATTTTTATTCACTAAAAATTTTCTTTGCGTTTTTCTTTAAACCTAATAGCTTTTAGATTCCGTGTAAACATTGTTTATAAATACTGTACACGTTATACGTCGTTTGACGAACCATAACTTAACTCAACAGCATATGTATGTACGCAGCGGATTTTCAAACTCGATTTTCTTGAAAACTAAGCAGAAAATCGAAAAACTTTATTCTATGTATTCTTTATATTTTTTTATAAGGAATTCACGTCATGCCTGCTTTTACATGTTATTCGATCAGACCCTATATTTTAATAATATATTTTGCAATATTTTTATTTCTAAAATCGTTTCCAGGGAGAGAACTGTTTGAGAATCCTCCGCACATTTTTGCGATCGCGGATGCAGTGCATAAAGAGATGAAGCAACAGGGCAGAGACACTTGTATAGTCATAAGTGGCGAGTCGGGTTCTGGTAAAACAGAAGCTAGCAAGATCATCATGAAGTATATTGCTGCAGTGACCAATCTCAGCGGTCAGCAGGAGATTGAGAGGTACGGGGTCATCGTTTAGATTACTTAGAAACTGATGGCAATTAGTATCAGTTTTCACTATCTAATCTGTCTTATGTATGAACCTCTATAACTGATAAGATTAATCTTAGTATTTTTAGATACAATCATACATTATTCAATCATACAAATACTCAATGTAAAATACAAAATTCTGTCGAGATTATAGTGAAAATATCTTTTTCTTTCCGCAGCGCTCCTAAGCGCGATAAAAACGCATTTTTACAGGGTGAAAAATGTTCTCATCCAATCGAATTCGATATTGGAGGCGTTCGGCAATGCCAAGACAAATAGAAACGACAATTCGTCACGTTTCGGAAAGTACATGGATATCAATTTTGATTTCAAAGGAGACCCCATTGGCGGCCACGTGACTAACTATCTCCTCGAGAAATCGCGGGTGGTCTATCAGCAAAAGGGAGAACGCAATTTTCACTGCTTTTATCAGGTTCCGTTTGCTCGCAATCATTAATAATTTCGTGCTTGAAACTTTCTACGTGATTGGAAACTAGGAATATGCTCGCAAATACAAAATATGTCATAGCAGAAATTTAATTTTTAGTTACTAAACGGCTGCAGTGAGGCCGAGTTGAACAAGCTGCGTTTAGTCCGTGATCCGGCGGCTTATTATTTCATCGGCAATGGAAGTAATAATAAGACAGCCTCCTCCGACAGAAACGACTATAAAACTGTTTGCAACGCCATGTTCACTCTTGGATTCTCCGGAAATGAAACGCATACCATCTGGAATATCATCGCTGGTATTTTACATTTGGTAGGCCATTGACATAAAAGTAAAACACTTTTCTTAACACTAACATTTTAGATATTTTTCCCATTAGTAGTTATATGCGATTTACATGATTTACTTCTTTATTATTTTTCAGGGTAACATCACTTTCAGACTGGATGACGATAAACTTATAATCGAAAATAACAGTGCTTTAAATGATACCGCTAACTTATTCTCCATCAATTCGAAAGATTTGAGCACTGCTCTTTCTCAAAGAGTCATAGCAGCGGGTGGAGAAGTCATGCAAAAGACTCACACTTTGATCGAAGCTGAATACGGTCGAGATGCATTAGCGAAGGTGCGTTTAATATGCATTCAATTTATTTATTTTCTTATAGAGTTTTCTATAATTGACATGTATTGACAAAAATCTTTACGAATTTTTTAGGCTATATATGAACGATTGTTCACGTGGATAGTATCGCTCGTCAATGAATCAATCAATGTAAATAACAGCGATGAAATGAAGAAATACGGAACATTAATCGGTGTGCTCGATATCTACGGTTTCGAAATCTTCGATGTAAACAGCTTCGAGCAGTTTTGTATTAATTATTGTAACGAAAAACTGCAACAGCTTTTTATCGGTAAGCGTAATGTTTAATATACACGGCACACTTCGAATTGACAAATTTAAAACATAAAACAATTGCAATTACGAACATTTTGTCGCAGAGTTGGTTCTGAAACAAGAGCAAGAAGAATATCAGAAAGAAGGAATAGAATGGCAAAACATTGAATACTTCAATAATCAGATCATTTGCGATTTGGTCGAACAAACTCACAAAGGAATAATAGCAATTATGGATGAAGCTTGCCTCAACGTCGGGAAGGTCACTGATGAGGTTGCTAGAAAATCTAAAGTTTCACATTAAGCAAAAGATTTTTTTTTTTAAATAAAAACACGCCTTTTTTTAGATGCTTCTTGATGCAATGGATAAAAAATTAGTTGACCATAAACATTATAGCTCTCGACAATTAAAACCGATAGACAAAGAACTGGAGCATAGAATACAATTTAAAATCAAACATTATGCTGGCGATGTGATTTATAATATCAATGGCTTTCTTGATAAGAACAAAGATACACTCTTCCAAGATTTTAAACGTCTGCTATATCAAAGCAAAAATCCCGTAATTAGCAAAATGTGGCCCGAGGGTGCTCAGAATATTTTAAAGGTACAAAGATATTGTTCACATATGTGTTATATTTATATTATAATCTATATTTTATATAATAGTTAAATGCATAATAACTGTAGAGGAGATACACGATTTCATTCATATGAAGAAGATCGTACCTAAAATCTGCGTATTATATCTTTTAGACGACAAAAAGGCCTTTAACTGCTGGTACATTGTTCCGCAATTCTATGATTGCACTGGTGAAAAATTTAGCGAGTAAAGAACCGTTTTATGTCAGATGCATAAAACCTAACGAAGTAAAGTCTCCAGTCGTGTTCGATAATGAAAGAGTAAACCATCAAGTGAGATACTTGGGACTTGTAGAGAACATATTGGTGAGACGGGCTGGTTTTGTTTATAGACAACGATACGACAGATTTCTAAAAAGGTATTGAATCTATTGTAACGTGGTAAAACGAAATAACACAGCTTATTTCATTTGCTGTGTAATTATTAGATAATAATTATTGAATAACAATAAACAAAATAAGATTGAAATAAATAAAAAAGGACGTCTATATAAAAAAATAAATATTGAGAATTATATGATTATTAAAGACTTTAAGAGATTTACAAATTATTTTTTGGACAATCTATTAAATTATAAGTATTCTACTCGTAAAGCTGTTTTTGTGGTAAAAATAATAATAAATTTAATTTTTTGTTATCAGGTACAAGATGATATCGCAGTATACATGGCCAAACTTCCGAGGTGAAAGTGATAAGGAAGGCGTACGCACATTGATGAATGAGAAGCATTTCTCGGACGACGTTAAATACGGTCGCACGAAGATATTTGTTCGCTCGCCGCAGACCTTATTTGAGTTAGAAAAGGTTAATTGGTTAAATCTGGATTTTATATATCACGACAAAATTGTAGTCACAGCGAATATTGATTAATTATTTCGTTTGTAGATGCGCAATGACTTAATACCGGGCGTCGTGATTCTTTTGCAAAAGCAATGGCGAGGATACATCTGCCGTCAGAAATACAAGAAGATGAAAGCCGCGTTGGTGCTGATGGAGCATTACAAAAGATACAAACGACGCATCTATATCAAGCAACTCGAAAGAACGTTCAGAAGCGCTAAAAATCTGCGAGGTTACGGCAAGACTTTACCGTGGCCGCGCGAAAATTTTGCTGTGAGACATGTGGTACCCGCTTTGAGGAATATGTATGCGAGATGGTGGGCGTGGATGATACTTAGAGCAATTCCTCGGGAGGATTGGCCACAACTTCGATTGAAAGTACGTGCTTATGACAATTTTTGCAGTCTATTATTAATAACTGAATAGTTAATAAAGCTTAACGTTTGCAAAATAGATTATCAATTATTCAAAATAGATTATTCAAAATAGATTATCAATAACACAACATTCGCTATTTGTACTGATTATACCATTAATTTTATTTACAGATGGCAGCGAGCGCTGTGTTGCGTTCAAAGCGATCTTATTGGGGCCAAGATCGTCGCTGGGATGGAAACTACCTGTGCAAACCAGACGAGAATTTTCAAAGCGATGTTTTCAACTCGTCAATAAACAACCTACGAAACACCGATCACTTCAAAACTGTTCTATTCAGTGCATTTATTAGAAAGACCAACAGGTTTCTTATTTTGTTGATAATTTCATGATAGATCTAGCAATAAACAATATGATAATCTGAAAATAATGCAGGTTCAACAAGCCGGCGGATCGTGTTTTGGTAGTGACGGAACATACCGTGTATAAGCTTGATGGCGTCAAGTTCAAGAACATGAGGAAAGGCATGCCGATAGCGGAAATCACCGGCCTAAGTGTTTCACCTGGAAAGGACCAACTTATCACAATTCATTCGAATCGCGGAAATGATTTTATTCTATCGATCATTGCCAAAGACGATAGGATCGGAGAATTAGTCGGTATACTGAGCAACCGGTACTATCAGTAAGTCGCTTCGAAAATATTTTAAAACTCTAATAATATCTTATATGCAAATGCACTTTATAAACATGTATCATATATTATAAGTTTATAAGAATATTACATTTCTTGCAAAAATTTTCCGAAAATTTTGATAAATGATTCAATTGAATTCCAGGGGGGGGGGGGGGAA
>NW_017277017.1:999591-1063679 GCF_001594065.2 Cyphomyrmex costatus
GGGGGAATATATTTAATAATTGTAATTTTATTTAAAAGAATTTGGCAATAAAATCTATTTTTTTTCTTGGATAGATTGCGTGGCACCGATTTGCACGTCACAGTGGACGTAAAGTTCAAGTGCATGCTAGGCAACAAGAGTAAATTGTTATATATTGAGGTATCGCCCGATGTGATAGAGCCCACATTCAAGAAGGACGGTAATCAAATCATTTATGCCATTCCACCGTCGGTGGACATCATCGATGGTATTAATAAAAGACAATAGATACATACTGGTTATAGTTATAAAGTGATGACTTACTCGAGACTGTATCATAAAAATATATATTGAGTATATTTTTTGATAATGTACCGTTGTCAAACAGTATATTATTAAAAATGTGTGCTACTGTGCAATTATTCTACGGAAAGCCAGTTAGCGATTCCGTAAAATAATGTTCAGTATTCGATTTGAAAGTTCTTTTCAATTTGGTTAAATCGATTATTTTGCATATATTTTTCATGCAGTATTAACCATGTTGTGACAAATGTCAATGCAATTTTATTTTGACATTTATGACGAAAGTCCGATCAGTATCTATTACGTAATCAAAGTGTGATGTTTTCAAGTTCTGGTTAATTATAATATATTACGATGCATATTATATTATTATAGGCATTGACATATATATTATTGCAGACATATAGCCGAAAATTTAAATGTAGGTTTTTTCCGCAAAAATAATTTTGACAAGAACGTTAACAAGAATTATCACATGTTAAAAAATTTATTAATTATTTTGAACACTGTGTGTGTTATGATGTCATAAACATTATAACTTCTGACTTCTCATTATAACTTTAAATCTATTTGTCGTACGTTTTGATGGTTTCAGTGAAAAAATATTTTTAATATTTTTTTTTTAATAAAAAATTTAAAATGTCAATTGTAGTGCCTGCATAATAGACATTTATGTCAAGAGTATGTATAAAAAGAAAAGATGGTGCAGTACAAGTTAATTACATACATATAATATGTAAAAGTCACTTGCATGGTATTAAAGCGTACAAGAAATTTAATAAAATTTTTGCGTACGCGATATATTCCATCGAGTATTGCGCACACAACGCATTTTTCTGTAAATACTCTATAATGTATTATAAATATTGTTAGCTTATATAATATAATGCGCGATGTAAGAAAGAGATCAGATTTTTATATAATATTGATATTATAGTCTGTGCAAAAGAGGATGTGAAATCTACGAATTTTACCGAAATACAACAGTGAATGCAGCGGTGATTTATATGAGATAACTTAAATGTTATTCATAGAAAGTTATCGATTTGTCTTTTTCTATTTATCTCAGAGGAAAATGTTACTATCATGTAACGATATACGGAACGTTTCTCATTAACCGCAATTGTACTGTAAGCAGCTGTGCTTGTGGCCTTCCATACTTATTACCAGATTGAAATATTTTTTAGACTTTTACATATATAAATTTGTAAAAAAGCAAAAAAGTAGTACGATAAAGCACACACACAAATATATACAGGGTATTCATTTGAAAACTTTCCAGCTGATTATCTCGAAAAATATAAAAGATATAAAAAAAAGTTAAAACATGTGTTCCATGATTTCGAGGGAGAAAAAGAACGACACTCTCAATTTTTTATTTTCGGAGGACATTTTCAACGTAATTTGAAGGTCAAATTTGTTTTTTTAAATGGAAATATATATTTTTTATTACAGGATCTTATTCTACGTAAAAAAATAAGTAACTTTTGTAGGAAACATTTTTTGTTCGATCACTATTTTAAGAGATAATCAGCTGGAAAGTTTTCAAATGAACACCCTGTATATATAAAACTACGAAAATAATGCGACAAAATATATATGTACACCTATAGTGCCTGCTGAACTTGACACAAAATAAAACGAAAATTAATTGCGTTTTTTTCGAAGAAAGGTTTTGGATCTTCTGTGTACTTAGATTTAGAGAGACTGTATAGGAAATATATCCGTACGATCAAGCTTAATCAAAATACATATATATTATTTTATGATTATCAACGTTACTTCAATTAACAGGCTGAGGAAGTTGTTATACATTGCCATAGAGTTTCTTCGGTACTTATGCATTTATGTAATATTCATTAAAAACAAAATAGTTTGCTTTTTTTTAATTCATGTATATTCGTAGAACATTGTACTTTATTTCCATCTGCAATTGTAATCATAAAGCGCTTTAAAACACATTGGAGAATGTGCCATTGTTAGAAAATAAAGTGGGATTTTCATCTTGTAATCTTTGTATATTTCCTTACTTTTTCTTGTAATATTATAGTTTTCTTGTACTGTTCCTAATAAAAACTAGTCATATTATCTGACACATTATCACGTTGATATACTTTCAATGTACATATGTAAAAAAAAGTGTTTGTATTATTTTTTTATTGTTGAAAAGCAACATCTTTTTACAAAACAGCAGTTACACTAGTCGATCCGTTGATACATGTAAATGTATCCTAACTCTTTCGGTGGGTTTTCCGATAAAGCAACCTGCAATGATAAATTCATAAGAAAAGAAAAACACCAAAATTTTCGAAAATGGTAATCCTATCAAAATAGAATTCAAATATCATCCAGAACTAATTGACGTACTTTTTCGTCATTAAATATCACCCATCGATCTTCCTTCAGTAAGTGACAAACGTAATGACCTACCATAGTCGATGTACCCATATGCGATATAAAACCTACTAGTTTATATCCTAAAACAAAGAAGTGATTATGAAACCATTAAAAAAGTAAATTCGATCAATTTCTCTCATCACAATATAAATGTAAATCAAAGTTTTATAAAACATGATAATAATCCGATTACATTCTAAATACTTTAATTTCATTTTTATTCGTTTTAGCATATTGTTTTTATATTGTTTATAATAAACCGAATATTTTCTTTCGAATCATTGTTATTACAATACGCAGTTTGAAAGATAGATAACTTAATTAACTTACGACTATTTCCGTCTCTGAACGATTCCTTCGCTGGCGCCGCGTTACTCTCTATTTCCGGAGCATCAAGCTCGGCCTGATGACTGAAAATCCAATCAGCTGCGCGCTCTAGATTGTTGTTAGTCGCTTTAAGTGCTTTCGTCGCTTGCTCTCGCGTAAAGCCCATGCCCATTACCATTTCCAAAGCAGCTTGATCTGGCACAAACGTATCCTCGCCTAAATCAATAATAAAATAAGTAAAATCGATTGATTAGTTATGAGTCAATGCTAAAGCGAATCGATTTACTAGACTTAATGTCGACTCCCGGTGGCACGAATGGCTCATCAAAGTCGGAATCTGCAATGTGTTCCATCACCCAATTGGTTGCGGCCTCGAGGTCACGGTTCTCCGTAAAATATAGAGCTCGTTTGCACGCATTTGGTGGAAAACCCATGTCCATCAAATCCTTTAAAAGGTTCGCGTCATAAACGGGCGCTGGCGGCGCACCATCCGGTAACAGTTCCTCGCCAGGCTGCAAACCGTTTCCGCGTAAGAAACTCAGATCTACCGTATCCGGCATCTGTATCGCCACGTCTAACTTGATAGGTGTCCAATCTTCTTTCACCGTGAATTTCTTTAGATGGATCAGCAAATAATCTGGAAAGCTGGCTAGTCTAGTAGTTCTAAAGAAATAATAACGTAAAAAGAATTAGCTGAAAAATCGAATCTGGTCGATATTTTTACGATTATAAAATGGATCTCAAAGATATAAAATAAATTATAATATTGTTGACTTCTACTAAACGTCTAATACAAATAAATTATCAAGTAAATAGAACAATGATATCACTAGTTAATCAATGATAATACTTACTTGTGTGCTATCGTTTTCTCGTTTAATGCTGAACTGTAAAACTGTTCCACAATTTCCATGCGACTGAAACTTTCGAGACATGACGACAATTTTATACGAGGTCTCACAGGATTATTGGCATCTAGCTTTTGCCCTTTCGCTTCAGCTTCCTTCTTCTGAGCCTCGTATGCAGCTATCTCGTCCTGGATACATCACTTAATTAATTTTAGTATATAGCAAAGGCATTATTTTCCGAGATTATTAAATGTACACACCTTATTCACTGCCGTTTCTAACGGTATTGGCAATGGTAGGATATATTCCGGTCGATTGGTATATTTGACCTTGTTGGATTTGCCACACTGGTATCTTTCCTCAACTTTAAATTTAAAGCATTCCGTGGGGCACACCTCGTGTCGATTGTTGCGCTATTTAATCAATTTCCCAATTAAAATCTTCGGCAATTTAATTTAATAAAGATTAAAAAATAATAATTACACTGAGTAAATTAATCAGGTAAAGAAGAAATTCTTGAGCATCTTGTTGTCGATTCGAGAAGAAGCCGGCGTGTCCGCGACCGATCAGGACCTTAAACATTCGCGGTGGAATACCCTGCCGCGACTCGTCGTCCGTGCTAGATTTGCTCGGTTGATCCGAGTATTTACCAGAGAGTAATCCAATACCCAATTTCGCCCTGGAGAAACAAAGATTTGTTGAATTATACTTCAAAATTTTAAACGATTGCTAAATACTACTTTATCAAGTATCATCTCATAACTCACATTTGAATATTAATGTCCGACGCCGGATCGTTGTGATTATTAGCGAATATTGTTGGCGCTCTCTCCACATATCTGAAATTTACTGGCAATTACTGGACGTCGATCCTATAATATTCCTTTTATCAGAGAGACTCTGTCAGTCCGTGTATGGTCAAAGCAAAAATCATTCGTGGAAAATAAAAACGTCTTATCGACAAATTTACGCACCTTTTAACAAAATCGGGAATAATAAACAGCATTTGCATGACGCTGTTGAGGTAACAGGAATTTCCCAGATTAGTCAGCCCAGTGTAACCAGGGCCATACAATGGTGTCAATTTGCTGGCTGCTTCTTGAAGAGATACCCATTCGCCAAATTTTTGATTTAGATCTAATTCTAGTTCGATCATAGACTTGTCTGTTTTCTCCATCTGTGCGATGTTGATGCCCCAGTGTGACAGATGCACTGCCAAGTTTGGATCATCTACCATGTCGTCCTCATCGTACGAATACACGTCGGCTTTACCGCCCTTTGTGATCGTACCTAACTTCACGGCTAAAGGATAACCAGTTGCACGATAATGTTCCTCTGCGTGACCATTACCGCCACTTCCATCGTAGAACTTACGACCACAGAGTACACTACCGTCGGTCAAATTAAGCCACAGATTCTGTGTGAGATCGCATTTCTCACATTTCCAACCACTCGGCGGAATCTTCTTGCCGTTGTCCAGTTGCTTCAGAGTTGCGGCATATCTGAAATGTTCAACAAACTTTATTTACACATTCTTATTTTCGTGCAATTAATTGTATATTAAAATCATCCTGTAATATTAATAAATTCCATGATAAACTTTTCGAGGGACTTACTTTGACTCCACTCTGACTTCTCCATCCCACATGCTAGCTACGGCTTCTACTTGTGCTACCGCCCATGCTCCTTCCATTTGTAATATAGTCTTAACTGCATGTTCCACCTGTCGATAGTATTATATATTTTAACTCTAACAAAAAAAGTTATTTAAATGTCAAGATCATGTTCTAATGGTGACAGATAAGACTTAGATGCTCAGGACATCTAAGACCTTTCTTACAAGTCTTCTTGAAAGGAATAGTCCTGTGTCATATTTTAACAATAACATTTTATTATACCTGTCACCGTTTCCGAAATAATAGTTCTTTTGTTTAGACCTGTGCATAATATTTTTTTGTCAAAAAATTGTGTATTATCAATTATACACAACAGAGAATCTCAATTGTATGCAATAGAAATAACAGTTTGGCTACAAGATGTTAAACTTTTGATTATTATTTTTGTTGACCTCAGTAAGTTAGAACGATAAGTTAGAATAAAATAGCATATAAAAAGAGGCATATAGACCTTCTTTTTTCATTCTTGTTTTTATGAAATCGCTTGTGGCCAGAGTTTGAGATAGGATCTCTAATATACAATCTCGCAAAAAATCCTACCTTTTCAGGTAAATCGCTCGCAGGATAAGCAATAGTAAGGAAATCAGGTAGAACAACTATCTGATGTGTCTCTTCATAGACATACTTCTGTTGATCGGGCATGAATCCACCAACTGTGCCTATCGCTAATCGTGTAATTTTCTTTTCAGGTCCATCTCCCTGTTCCTCAGATGAAATCTATGAAAAAATTTACACATTTTTTAAATCAGATGTGTGAAAAGTTAGATAAAAATAATATATCTAATCTCTCTTATCAATGTGTAGAGTTTTTCAATTATTTTTATTTACAAAAAAAATTAAGCTTTGTTTAAACATAAACATAACTACATAATTTAAATAATGATGTGATTGATAGGATTAGTGTATAATTATTGACAATATAACTTGGTATTGAAAATTTTTCTTGAACTACTATACCATATATATATATATATATATAATATATACATAGTAGTTCGAGAATGAATGGTATATATTGTATCAGTCTCCAACTAAAGAAGAAAGTTTTTATAATTATGCACAAATAACTATGTTTTGACTCTCATAATCTTATTGGCCAAAATTTTATTTCTATAGTTTGTTACAGAAGAAAAAGCCTGTTCTTATTAACTGGAATATAATGTGTGTATACAATACATATTTTCTCTTTTTTTTTTCTCTAATATGAAAAGGGAAAAAAACATGAACCATGCAAGAAGTGCAAATAAAGAACAAGCTTAGAGGTCAAGATTTCTTTAACAAGATAATAAATCTATTCTTTTTACTTAGCTGAATCTTTTTAGTTTATTTTTCTCTTCAATGTATAAAAACAGAGAAATTGTGAAAAAGAATTTCAACTAAGAACAGGTTTCATGAATTTATGCTAGACAAACAAAAATTACCTCTTTCTTAATACGTTTAATATGAAGGTAGACAGGATTGCCGGTGGTCTCATAGTACCTAGTGACGTGTTCTCGTCCAAGGCCCAAAAAGGTGGTGAGGCTGACGTAGAGGCCGGTGGCTGTATCCTTGAACAAAAAAGAAATTTTTTTTCAACTGATAACGATCGCGCCCGACAGTTTTGCTGGGGGTGTCGTCGGCAAGGGGAACAAAGGACGAGGGATAATCTTACTGGCGTGTCGAAGGAGTAAACGCACTCGTCCTTGTATATCCTGTCGCCCTTACGCGGAATATTGATCTTATCCAGGTGTTTCATCAACTCCGTTAACTCCATGGTGAAAAGAAGCGGTTTGCCGGGTTTGTTTCGGTCAATTTCTCGTTCTCTTCGCTATCTCGAATCTCCCTTCCTTTTCTACTCTCTTCGACGGGAGTGACGGATCAACTCTCGGAGTCAGTCACGAAGACCTCGAGCGGTAAAAGTGCGAAACTTCGGAGGAGTCCAGAACCGTCCAGAACTGCCAATAGGGTTTGTTCGCATTGCTTGTACTTTTTGCACTTAGCATCCTCGCTTTCTCTCTGTTCAACGTCCGAATATATATTATTTCCTTTTAAGTGCAAAAATTTTCGAACAAATCTTTAATGTTGACATAAATAGATTTTCTGTATAGGTTAAGTTGCTCGTTCCGCTTATAAATGTGTCACTCTAAATGCTATCCTTTAACACTTAAATCTACATCTTCACTCGCTATATTCACGAATACGCTACTACCCTTACATTCTAGCCCAGGATGCTTCTCAGAGATCAGCCTATTAGAGATACGTCAACCAGTGTTTATCGACATGTAGAAACACGGAAGATGACGTTTATGACGTCACGAGAGGATCGCGCAACGTGAACGGAGAAACGGATAAGTGTCGAAAGCCAGGTTTGTCCAGGAGAAGTCTCACGTGGATGACATGTCCTTCCTTCGTGGATCTGCTAACTATGTCTGGTGCACCACCAGCGTGCTTGGCAAGGGCGCGACCGGCGCGGTGTTTCAGGGTGTTAATAAAAACAACGGGGAACCAGTCGCGGTGAAGACTTTCAATCAGCTGAGCCATATGCGGCCACATGACGTACAGGTGAGAGAGTTCGAGGTCCTGAAAAAGGTCAAGCATGAGAATATCGTTAAGCTGCTAGCGATTGAGGAGGAGCAGGATGGCAGAGGAAAGGTAATCGTCATGGAGCTCTGTACCGGCGGCAGTCTCTTCAACATCCTGGACGATCCGGAGAATACATATGGTCTCGCAGAGAGTGAGTTCCTGCTGGTGTTGGAACATCTATCGGCTGGCATGAAACATCTGCGCGACAACAATTTGGTTCATCGGGACTTAAAGCCAGGTAGAAGTCCAGGATAATATACACACATATAGGCTGCTTTCTTTTTAGGAGAATCTACACACTTAGTAATCAACATATCGTTTTATTCTTGTTATTCATGGAATGCCAGGAAAGATCCTTCTATTTTAGGAGATACTGTTGATAACAAGTATTATTCTATCTTTGTTGCTCATTGAATGTCAAGAAAAATAGAATGATGCTTGTGACAATTTGTCTCAAAAAATGGAAAGCACTCTTTGTCTATCATGTGCTCTTGCTCTAAAAGTATAATCTAATGAGTAATCTAGAAAAAACTTTCAACAGTTGCAAAATAAACATTCTGCTGAATACAGCCATTATTATTTTAAATCAGTTGTGCTTTTCTCTATTACAAAACAATTTTCCATTTAATTTTATTTAGAATTAGGACGACTTGGTTTACTTATATTTTCAACAATTCACAAATATGTGTTGTGTATTTGGAGTTCTTCAGTCATCTTCTGTTTCTTCTCATAGGTAATATAATGAAATTCATCGCTGACGATGGCAGTACGATATACAAGCTTACTGATTTCGGGGCCGCTCGGGAATTGCAAGAGGATCAACAATTTGTTTCGCTGTATGGCACAGAAGAATATCTGCATCCGGATATGTACGAACGTGCAGTCCTGAGGAAACCCGTCGGCAAGACCTTTGGAGCAACCGTTGATTTATGGTCCATAGGCGTGACTCTCTATCATGTCGCGACGGGTAATCTACCGTTTAGGCCGTTCGGCGGGCGAAGGAATAAAGAGACCATGTTCTACATCACCACAAAGAAGGCATCAGGCGTGATATCCGGGCTGCAGACTTCAGAGAATGGACCGATCGAATGGAGCAGAGAATTGCCGCAGGCCTGCCAGCTGAGCACAGGTCTGAAGAAGATAGTGACTCCGCTGTTGGCCGGCTTGCTGGAGGTGGATCCGCAAAGAATCTGGAGCTTCGAGCGATTCTTCAGCGAGGTCACGGACACGCTTTGCAGGAAACCCATTCATATATTTAACATTCATAAAGCTAGTTTAATTAAGGTCTTTCTACATCCGGAAGAGAAACTAGTCGCTCTGCAGATACACATTCAGGATCAGACCGAGATCATGCCACACGCGCAGATTCTTCTACTTGGAGAAATTCCTCTCACAAATCTCGTCGAAGAATCTACACCAGGCAAGGGATATCCCAATACTAGTAACGACAAACCATTGATGTTATTTTCACGAGAGAATAATAACGTCGTGTTGCCGACGGAGACTGAACTGCCCAAATTTCCCGTTTTCGCGAATCTTGTTTCCGTAGAGAACGACGCAAGCCAAGCTAAGGTCGCATGCTCCGTAGGACATGTTTGTAAACGTAGAATCGACAAACTGGCCTTGTGCAGCAAATTATCGCGGGACGCCATAAACACGTTTAGCGGTCTTCTGTCTACAGAGCTTACTAGAGTGCTGGGGAAATGTCAGCATTCGAAAGAATTCACGAAAGCAGTGGAGGATACTGTATTGGCAGTAGAGAGGAGTGAGACGTTCGCCAGACACGTGTTCAGAAAGTTCGGCGGTCAAACTGCAGTGGAGGTCAAAAGCTGGCGGAAGGAATTGGACATGAAGAGCAAGGAACTTATGAGTGAACTGACTCCAGCAATAGTGCAACTTCATCAGAGGTAAATCTTAAAAGACACAATACATACAACAGCTACGTTTAAAAAATACAAAAATCGATTTCTTCCCTATTTAAGCATTCAATTCTCTATATAGCCTTGTAAAGTATAATCGATATATATATATATATATATAAATATAAGACTTGTTTTTTCATAACTTAATTTAATAATTAGTGTTGATCTTATATTTAATATATTTATACTTGCCATTGAGCTACCGATTTTATTTTAAAAATACTCTGTGTATTTAAAGAAATAAGTATACGTTTAAAATTTGGTGAAAGTGAGAAGGAAAGTTGTAGTGCAGCAATAAAAAACAAACTTATTATACTATTGTAGATATGTAAAAGAGGGCAACTTACATGGGGAATGGGACAACAGTACTCGCGGTTTGTGGTGTCCGTGGACCACAAAAGCGAGCCAGAGAGCAGCGACATTAGTCGATCGCTTGAGAGATGGATGGCAACATTTGCTGAGGGACAGGGCCACTCGTAGTCTTACTTACAATGACGAGCAATTCCACGTTCTTGAGCGCATAAAAGTATGTAAATTTACATATTGAATTTTCCAATTTGTTATTACAAATCAAGAAATC
The DNA here is from genome assembly GCF_001594065.2 of Cyphomyrmex costatus. Classification (NCBI taxonomy): domain Eukaryota; kingdom Metazoa; phylum Arthropoda; class Insecta; order Hymenoptera; family Formicidae; genus Cyphomyrmex; species Cyphomyrmex costatus. The sequence continues at coordinate 1,010,186 of NW_017277017.1, forward strand.
AGAAAACTTGCAAAAATTATTTTTCGTGAAACTTATCACAACTTTTGTTGAACAGGTCACGGAAACGGGGCGTCGATTAAAAGCGCTTCTCGAGACGGAATGTATACCAGCAATGACACAACGATCTGAGTGCGTCGCCGATTGGTACAAAATGGCACAAACAGTGTTTCTGCAGACTCAGATATTAGACAAGGACATAGACACTTATGAACGCGTACTGGAATCATTTTCCTATCGTTTATCACAGGAGAGTAAGGAGCGTAATGAAAATTTAATGCATTCGTTAGACAGACTTCCCGGCAAATCGAAAACAATTGAAAAAACAAGTGTGCCAGTGCAGGAGAGCACAAAGAAATGGCGCAACATCTGCGACACACAAGAACAAATTACAATGCTTCTTTATGAAAACGGTTTGCTCATAGACCAGCTTGATCATTTATCAGCGATTGATAGGCTGGATAACGTAGATGATACGGGATATGAACTTTAATATGCGTTACTTTAGTTTTCCTATATTATTAATAATTGGACAATGACTGTGTTTCAATGTACAATGTAAAAAAGTACTGAAAATTTACTCTCTAAATTTTTTGGAGTAAAAGTGATTTAACTCCAAAAAATTAAAATGTAAATTTTAAACAGTGAAAATTGAGTCAGTTTAAAAAAATTGACTCAATTTTCATTCTTTGAAAATGAGATTTACTTTTAAAAGTTTTAGAGAGTATAGTTTACATTATGTACGCTATAAACCTTTAGTACTAGTATATAGAAACGTGCGCGCGCGGCTAATATCTATATGAGATAAAGACTGAAATTTAAAATGTGTATATATATATTAGAAACTTGATATATTTATGTATAAAATTATTAGTCTATTGTTAAGATAAACGTGAATGAATTTGTATTTCTATTCTCTTTGGTTAAACGACTATACATATGTATTTATTTTATTTAATATCAACGATTTGACCGTTTATTTCTAACGAGTCCAATGATTATGTTTCAATAAATAATTATATTTTTATACAATATATAAAGCTAAACACAAGTTTTACATACAATTATGCAACGAAAAGTTCAGCAAATCAGGAATGTTTTTTCTTTTATATGTATTATATTATAAAAATCGGTGCTTACGAATTTTCGCGCATAAAAACAAACGCGTAATTCATACATCTACATGACTAGTATTTCTTTCAACTAAGGAATTCAGTCTTTGCTTGCGCTTCTGTTCCTTGTGATGCTCTTGTACTGTATGGAAATGTTTCAACAGCTTGTTGAAATCGAACGGGCAATCAACATTTATTTCCTCCTGTTCGCTTTTAGGTATCGGCTTCGTAGCTGGAGGTATCGCTGCTAAACGACGTTGTAAAGTAGCATAGGCATCACTCTGTGGCAAGATCATAAGCAAGCCATATAACGCGTATATCAAAGCATCATTCTTCTCCCATTCCAACAGCTGCAGCCTTAGATCTTAAATGAAAAGAAAAAAATATAACACTTATAACGTTTTTGTTAGTAACATGATGCTGCATACTCACAAGTAAATATCGGTGATTCTATTAATTGTACCAATTTATCTATTTCCGTTAGAAACTCTACTGTGACCTCTATGTTTTCGCTAATATATATAAACGTTAAGGTATGAAAAATGTTCGTTGAGATAATGGAAGCAAATAGACAGAAAAAGAATGGATAAAAGGATACAAAGATCGAATTATGTTGCATGCATGTCGGTAATGTTGAGATAGAAGACATAAGGCCACAGTTGCAACCGGATTATGACACCAGGACACATACAGGCACTCAAATAACGCGCAACTGTCCTGAAAAATTTCAATTCATGAATATATTCAGTTTATATATCGCAAAATGAAATAACTTTGGTCAAAAGTTTTTAAAAATGCTTAACACATATATTTAAAATCAAGAAGTACGACATTTTAAAACGTTTTTAAGATGTTTTTAAAATGTCTTTGATTTAAATTCATTAACATGCATGTTGTCTGTACATTATTAAGTTTGACATGTCAATTTTAATCCCTTTATAATAAAATTTCACAAGTTGAATACATAGCGACTTACTGGAGAATCCAAATGCCTAAGTTTGTTGCGCAAATCAAATAACTCTGAACTGGTTAATAAGATAACATTCAGAGTTTGTATCATAGTACAGGCAAAACTTAAATTTTGCTCTTCCAGCAGTATCTTTGCCAGTGTCTTGTATATATCTTCTGCACTCAGAAGCACGCACAGTTCTCTTATAATAAAAGCGCACCGTTCTTCTAACAAATGTCTATCAGTCGAGAAGATCCTTAATAAATTGACTATAAACTTTGTAAAATACTTGTTCTGTATCTTCTCATCAGGACTGGTTACTATCGCCTCCGGAGATTTCGAGCTGATGATCTCAGCCATTACCACTAAAGTCTGTTGCACCACCTCATCAGAACTGTCACTTAAGGATTTCATTAATATTGGAAACAAATCCTCAATATGATTAAACATTTTTTGCGGAATATTTATGAATAAATGGTGTATCCATTTTAAAACTGCAACTTTAGTTTGGACCGATAGACACAGCAAGTGTTTCGTAAGTACTTCCACTACACTGGCAAGATCCAAGTTTTCATCTAGGGAATAATTTTCTATTACATCTGAAAATGAAAAAGAAAGAAATTTTATTATTATTATGTATATTTTCTAAATTATATAAAGATTAAATACAATTACGAAAATAAGTGAAGGCTCTGTCATTACTGCTCATAGACCGAAATTTATGCATGATTTTGAATGGAAAAAAAGTCAAGATATTGGATAATTTATTTTAACTTTAACTTCATAGTTGACACGATAATTATAATCAATAATGAAAAACACTGGCAAAACCGCACAAACATAAGAACTAATTAACATTTATATTACAAACAAATAACGATATTAACTACTTGTACACTAGATTTCTTTTATATATTAACAAATTATATTAAAAAGGATCGTATTCACGATCGAAACGTCTATCTCTCAATTAATAAAGAAATTTTCAACACATCTAGTGGCCGGCTCTTAATGGCATTTTTCTTCCATGATAAAGATTAAATTTGATTTTCTATCGTAAACTTTAAAATAATTCAGAACACTCATAGCATGATAGAAACAATTTAAAATGTCGCTCACAATGCTAATGAAATTACCATTCTTTTCTCTCATAGACTGCACCTTATTTTCTTGATCTTTATTTGTGACCTCTGTACTTTGGACGATTAATTTCATTAAATTCGCATTTACTTGTGTTGCTGTTTCTTTAATATTTTTACGCGTGTCACCGTCATACGCCAAGCATGGTAAAACGGCTACAAGAATTCCCGACATGTATGGGAGCATGAGAGGCCCGGACAAGTGTACGAACTCTTTGATCCACGTAATGGCGGTCAACTGGAGCAGATCGTCGCTACTCTGAGCATGTGTTATCAGTATGTTTATCATGGCTGGGAAATCCACTCTAGCGGGATTGGATTTTATACTACGTAAAAATTCACCGAGGACCGTATCCGTGACTTTTTTTATCTCTAGCGTTGGATCCTCCAATATCTTAAATAATCCATCAAGTATTTCTGGTAGAAATATTATTAAGTCCATGTTGGGCACCGCGTCCAGCACGGATATCCATGATATTACAAACAATCTGCCAAATGGGTTCTTTGTATAAATACGCTCACGCAACAGAGGTATAAATTCGACTAAACCAAAGAGGCCACTTTCCGTTACAATATCCTAAAATAAGATACAAAATGTAATAATACTCTATATATTCTTTAGATAAAGATAAATGCAAACATTTTTGTGAAACAATTTACGCTAAATATAATATGCATAAATATAAATAGCTTCTATACATTTACGAATTTTATACAATTAGGATATCAAGAGGCACAGCAGTGTCTCACACTAAGAAAACTTGAATACCTTAAGCAAGTAAAATGTTAAGAATTTCTTTAAAGAATTTTTCAGCTACCTTCATCAATCTGTCGAGTAATTCAGTGGCGTTTTTTATATTTTGCTCTGTGTCGCAGGCCAGTTTGCTAAGAGCAGCAAAAATGTCTGTAAACTGAGGCAGAACTGCTCCTCTTGCCACTTTAACTACATTATATAGACTCTCGCAAGCATAATATCTAACTCTCAAATCATAATCATTGAAACATGCTAGAATTGGATGGATCAGGTCTTCTATATATTGACCAGTATCCTTTCCGAGACCGACTGCAATCGCTGCAAGACCTATTAAACCACCCTTGCGTGTATGTGGATTCTGCGAGGTAGCAAAGTCCTGCCCAAGAACTTTCAGCAGCCTCTTGATCTGCACAGTGTTGTTATGAGCAGCAAATTCTTTCACCATCCTGTAAAGATTAATAAAAAAAAAAGCATTAAAGAATCAAATTAAATATAATAGAATGAGAAATAAATAATCAAAGTATAGCTCCTTGTGTAGTAATAAATTCTAATAATAATCAAAAAATCTTTTAAAGATTGCCGAACTGCAACTCGAAGAAAGTCAAGAGAAACCTTGAGAAAAGAAGAAAAAGATAACATGACTCTACAACATTCAGCGATGCAATTGTACACAGTATAAATAACCTTACTTCTCTATCTCCACAGCAGCTGGCTTCCGTTTCTCGTATAACTTGTCATTGAGAGAGCGCACGCATGCTGCGCTCAGGGGTGCGTAATCCCTCTCTGACATCATCCTGCGTGAAATATTGAATATTACAATGTGCTTCTAGCTTCTGGATAACATCAAAGCATGTCAAAACACATAACCCTGACTCGAAAGTCAGATGTAAAGTTGTAGACGGAATCAAGGATGTTCGGCTTGTTCTTTTTCTTCTACATATATTGATTCTTCAGCAATTGAAAAACACAAGGTCAAAATTGGTGCCACTTCGCAAAAATACCAAAAAATTACACCCGAGAAGAAACACGTCTACCCCAAAGTCTGTATTTTGTTTCTACACTGTCTGAAATTTGAATCCGAACTTATTGCACCGTGTGCACTAGTTCAAACAGTGCAGGAACCAGGAACAAAAAACAGACCCCATGGCCGAGTAAGAACAAACGACTACGTTCGGCAATTTGTGCTGTCACTGTCAGCTGTGTCCCACACTGTCATATGACGAGTGCGAACAAACATTTTCGTTTACGCTCGTTCGTTCGATTTGAATCCAACTAGGATTGTACGATGACTTTTTTCAACTGAGAATAATATTAATGTAGATTATTAATCTTTGATAATTTATTTGACACGTGAACAGAGAGATTAGCGACGATAATTAGTTTAGAAATTTTGCTAATCAGAGAATTGAGCGATTCTGTCGGGTGAATTAATCGTCTGAAATTTCCAAATAAAAAAATCATTGTAAATGTTATTATAAAGTTTATTTTTTAATTAAAGTATTGATACTTTTATGTACATTTACATTCCACAGCATATCTGGAGACACACGGTAGTGTTTCGGTGCTAAAAGCCATGCGCGCCCGACACTGCCGTGGTTACTTTACGCGAATCTGAGAATTTCGGGGGATTGAGATAATCACAATCTCAGTAACGGCTGAACGGATCAAGTTCTATATACGCTCAATCGATAGCCATTGCTTAAATTATATAATAAAAGTGCTTTTATTTTTTTTCTATGTGCCCTACGAGCGGAGATATCGCGACGCAAAGTCCGGTTTTGTGAATTTTCACCTCATTTTTAAGAAACGTCGTCATTATTATTTTTTATAGAACTAAATTGTGTATTAATATAATAACAATTTGACTTTAAATTATTTAAAACAGAGTGAAATCCAACCAATTAGTATTTTATCACATTTCAAATGCGTGGTACGCGATGAAATACTAAAAATCCCCGACTTATCACTGGTAACAATCAATTTATAATTAGTTGCCGTTAAAATTAGACTTTCAGTTTTTTACGTTACACAAAGGAAATAAGCTGACTTATTATGAAATTATTTTGAAAATTGTAATCTTGTATGTTTTTTTATATATATGTATATAGACATATATGAAATAATAAGAATATAGCCAAGACTTTAGATAATCACTTATCTATGAACCGTGCGTGCGATAGTGGCTGTATTCTGATCAGTGAGTCCTTTATTACGTGCTACAAATTATTTTTACATGCTTCGTAGAAATCTACATGTCCGTCTGCAAATAAGTTATCGATGTCGACAGTATTAACATATTTCTCAAATTCAAGATTCATACTGTAATTCACCGATGCTTTTTTAACGGTACTCTTCTTTGGAATAGGCACAGCAGGTTTAAACGCTACACCTGAAGGATCATATTCTGTGTAGAGCTCCTGTGGTGATCTAAAATTAATAAAATAGATGATATAGAAAGATTCAATATAACTATTTGTAAGTCTGCTATTTTTAGATAACTTTTCTATATAATTCATCTTTTCTTTTTTCAAATGTGAAAAAAAAATAAGCCATGCAAAAAGTTCAGCTAAAAAGAACAAACCTCATACATTTATCATAATTATTAAAGGAAATCAACACTTACAATTTCGCAATTTCAGCAGTCAAACTGCCTTCACCGCTCGTAGGTGTAGTATACGTTATATTTTTAGCAAGTTGCCGTACTACACTATGATAATGACGCTGTAAGAATAATTATGTTATCTATTGTTCTATTATCTTCAAACAAAAAAGTATACTTAAGATAGTACCTGTAAAGCAACGAGCTCGTACAACGCAGTACAGTGAGCATTGCAATAATCAGGTTCTTCAATTTCGACTTGATAATGACCGTCACCAGTGCAGTCAGTGTCCAATAAAACATGAGCCGCTTTCCCAAGCTGCATCACTTGCTTAATGATACCAAGAGTTCCCAGCGTTGCATTATGCTGCGACTGTAATGCCAACGTGCTTATTCTCTTTACAAAAGCTACCATACGGGTTTGCGTAATTCTCCTTCGCTGATGAATGAGAATTTGCAGCAATATCTGCAGTACGATCTCAGTTTCCGAATGTGTCCTCCCGCAATGAACTTTCAATATATTTTTATATAAATGCACATAAAATCTATACGATAAAAAAATATATTATATAATTTTTCGTATATAAAATATATACAAATAATAGAGAAAAATTATAACATTTATGATATACATATATGATAGACACAGACCTGTACGGATCAATATTCAAAGCTACAGCTTGTCCAGATAATATTGTAAATATACATTGAACACAGTGCAGTTGCTCTCTTAATCCCAAATTACCTTCCTCTATTAATTTATCTATGGCGTTTACTAAATCTTGATAAAAATTTATATTGATACAGTGTGCAAATCTGTAATACATGCGACATTATAGCAAAACATAAACAGAAGACATAAAATAGCAATATCTAAAGTAATATCTAAATTACGTTACTTGGCCAATCCTTCTAAACACACAGATAATACTTTGCTATTGGGAGCTTGTTTTAGAATTCTAAAGTATATAGTAAATACTATGCTCGTTATTTCCGTGAGAATCTTGTGCTTTGCTTGTTTATTTTCCTCGCCCTTTGTTTCAAGCATTTCTTTTTCCACTTCCTCTAGTTTCTTGTTCTTTTTCTTTTCCCGTCTGCTTAATGCAAGAATTCTTTTTTTGTGAGACATGAGTTTCTTTTGTTTTATTTCATCCTCCTTTTCCTTGTCCAAATTGATGTCTTTGATGCGAAGAGCTAGTAACACAGCTATCATCTCAGAGTATACAGAATGTTTCCTCGACTTGATATACTGATTTAATTTTCGAACTATCTGAAATTTTATTAGTGCAATAAATATGTCATAACTTCGTAATTATAAATGTATTAACATATAAAATATTATAATAATAAAATTCCTATTATAACTTACGGTGAGAGATAACTGGCCACGTTTGTCTTCTTTAAATATTTGAGAAATACATTGTGCAACTTTTTCCCTTACGCTGCTCCGTTTGTTATCCAATAAAGGAAGAATGTAATTAGCTATATTAATGGAGAAATTAAAATATGGATGGACGGTGAGAAGTTCGCACAAACATGATACAGCTGTTTCGCCCAATTGCATTTCTTGTTCATTTACCGATTGTATGTTCCCACTCTTTGTGTGTGTTCTCAAAATCTTAATCATCTTTTCAAGTCTCTGCAAATAACTTTTGTAATTCTTTAATAAGGTAACTTCATATTTCTGCAGCGCAAGAGTATCCTTTTTCACTAAAGAAAACATACAATTAATTAGAATTTATTAATAATGTGTATATCATGTATATGAACACATAATTTTTTTCTTTGTTACACACACACACACACACATATATGTATACATACACTTTACTTCTTTCTGAGAAATCTCATGGATACTGTATGATGGTAGTAAATCTTTAAAAACTTCTAAAAGAGATACCATTGCCAGTTTCCTAATTGTGATATAAACTTCTGATGTTTGTTTATCCATCATCTTTAGCAATATATTAAAATTTTCAGACTTGAGTTCTGGATTTTCCAATATGCTGCTTGCAAGTATACCTATCTTAAAACGCTTGGCTTTCAATATCTCTTCACGACATGCAAGCAGTTCAACGATAGATACTGGTTTATCAGTTACTTGCAAGTTGTTCTGAAAAAGATTTCAAAATAAATAATATACAAGGAATTAAATGCCTATAACGGTCAAAGCTGGATCAAAGTGCTAATAATAAGTATGTGTGAATTTTTATATACCACATATATAGCCCCCCGATAATTGCGCGCTGAAACATTCAGACATATAACGCATAAATACTACAGTAGTATTATAATATCACCGAATAATAAATAATATATTTGATCTATGTTAGATTTCTGAAATATTAAAATAATTTAAGTCTTACATGTGTATCCATATCAATTTCAGTATCATCATTTTCTTGCTGATCATCTTCTTTATTTTCTCCTTTGTTTTTATTTATATCTTCATTTTCTCCTTCATCTAAAATTGTGTTATCTTCTTCAATAATACGTTTCTTTATAAAACCATCATGTGTTTTTATGGGAAGCAACATGCGAATTGACTTTCCTCCTGTCGCTTCCACAATTTTTGAGACATTATTCTCGTATAGTTCTTCTAACGGCTGATCATTTTCTATCTTTTTTTTTTTACTTTCACTTATATCTTTATCTATTCTAAAATAAAAAAGCAAAGACATATATTTTATATATATATATATATATATACAAACACATACACACATATATATATATATAATATGGTATATAAAAGAACCTATAAGATAATAAGTATAATATCATACTCATTGAAGCGAATCTGTTTCAATAAATTATAAGATTTATTAGATATGGCATTATTTAAAAAATTTAAATCATCTTCTTCAACCATGTCTATTAAATCACTTCCATGATCACTCTCTTCTTCCTCTTTTAGCTTATTTGGACAAGGTGGTGCTAATTTCTGAGGTCGTTTCTTTGGTGGTTTATGTCGTCGAGTTTTAAGTTTGCCCTGCTTTGAAAGTTTTGTTTTTATTTGATTGTTTCTTTTAATTTTACTGATTTTTGGCTTTTTTACTTTCTGTAAAATAAATAATGGTATAGACAGTGTACTTACTTTAAATAAATTTTTTTAAGTTTTTTATTAAATTTAAATAACAACTATTAATATTACAAGTCACTGTACATGCAAAATTAATAAAATTAATAATTTAATTCTTCAATTATTTGTTAATAAAATTAATAAAATTCAAATATATGTTCATAAAAAAAATACTTTTTCTCAATTTTAAAAAATCAAACATAAATAACTGTGTATATATATACATTCATAAATATAGAATAATATAACATTTTTCAATAAAAGATACACTAAAAATACATCACATACTTGAAAAAATTGAAATTTGTAAAATTAAAATAAATTTTTTAGGTTAGATACAAATTGTCCATTAAATTAACAGATATTGAAAAATTCCTAACTTACCCCCATATTTAAGTTTAGTTTAGTTTAGTTTTATAGCCACAAATTTAGTTTTTATAACAATAATAAATATTATATAAAATTCGTAAGTCAAACACCAAATGTTGGCAAATGCATAGAAATGCACCACGTGCGTTCGTACCGGTTCGTATCAGGTTCGTATTATCGTGTGGAACTTCCAACAAACGACACAGGGCTGCGTTCAGAATCATCATCTGAGTACACCCAGGTAACTGAGCTGTCACATCGTTGCACAATGCACATCGGTTTGACCTTGGATGGCGTCGCCAAGGTCAGGTAAAGATATAAAACTTTAAATAAGATATTTTTATAACATATTATTTACAATGCTTTAGAACATTTAAATCAATATTTTTATTAGTATTTTTTATATATTATAAATATTTATTATAATATATATGGTTTAAATATGTCACGTTGTGCTATTGTTTTAATTGCATAGTTTCTATATAAAATATGTTTTTAGATTTTAATATTTAATATTCTGATAAATAACTTGTAACAGCTAGTTGTAACATATATCTTTCAAATTTTATATATCATTTTGAGACATTTAAACTATATATGTATATATGTACATAAATTTGAAATTTTGCTAACATCAATTTATCTTAAAAAAACTAATCGAATTTTTTGAAAAATATAAATGTAACGAATAAATATAAAAGGAGCATACAACGTACGGTGTTATTAGCAAAATTGTCATATATATTTATAATGTAACGAGCGCCATATGCGTTATTATTATTATATTTTAATTACAATCTTTAGTTAAAAGTATCTTTACAACATACTGTGTCACATTTATATCAGCTAGTGTCGCTACAAACTAAAGAAATACAAAACAATAAATAATAATGAAATACGACAGTTACCTCGAGACTCGTGTCATATATATGTATCACCTACATAGCTGCGTTAACTAATTTAAAATTGAAACGAACACTACAACGTTATAAATTAGGAATTACAAGTCTATATGATGTAAATTTTTCTGCAAAAGCAGCAATAAAAGAAAAATTTGAGTGATAAAAACAATACATTGTACAACAGACCATCTTTTATCTAAAAATTGAAAAATCTGATTTCCCAACACGGAATGTGAGATACATTTTGGATGTAATAATTCGTAAGTTTATAAATAAGCCTAATTATGAAAGTTAGTTTTCACAATATACCAAATCGTGTCAGATCAAGTAACTTTTATAGACTTTTACAGAAAACTTAGAACATATATATATATATATATATTTGCGACAAATATCTTCAATTTTTGTATATTATTAACAATGTGCATAAAATATTTACAAAATTTTATCGGATTGTTAATAATAATATAATTATAATAAGATATATATCATCTTTATACACAATGGTGAATAATTTCTATGATATAATATATGTAATAATAAAAAATATTTTTATTCCTTATTAATTACTTTACTTGAGAATTAAGTTATTATATTAGAGCGTTATATATTAAATAAGTATATTACTATCTCAGTTCCAAAAAATTTACCAAGTTTCAAATGATCATAACTTTTAGCAAAAAATAAAGATAAAAATATGTTTAAAAAAGCAAAATGAAGCTTGAAATGTACACTTTAAAATTATTTTAATGAGAATTGTACTAGGCCACTATTTTCAAAATGGCGAATTACAAAATAAGAACATGCAAAATTGATAATTAAAGGTCCAACTTTGCAATGGTGCATGGTGTGAATCGAGTGTTGTCGTTTAATGGGGCAATATGAATGTGAAAGTAGTATAGAATTTTATCTTTTAAATGCTTTTTCCAGACAGCACAGAACATCCATTGGATATCCAGATTTGGTTTCAATCTGGTCCAAACATCCATGGACTTAGTACGAATGTTTTAAAAACGTATGTTATTCAACGTACAAAGTATGTTTACATTTAAACATTTAAAAAATATTTATCTAATGCAAAAAATTTTCTAAGTCTGCTCGCGATGTAGTTGCATTCGCTGACTTATTGCCAAGTGAAATTTTTTTTAAGATCGCACGAGGAGTTTTATTTTTGTTATCTCCGGTAACGCGAAAATTTACCAAATTAAAGCTTAATAGTTCAGACAGTACGCAACAAGCGGCAAGCGTCAATTAAGCAACAATAGCTTGCTGCTCGCAGTGATAACAATTATTAGGAACTTTTGCTTCCAGCGTTTCCAAATTTGTCTGGATTATGGTCTAAAATTTGTTTAATATATTTAATTTAGTCCAGTTTTAGTTCATTGCATCCCAAAATGGACGTTTTTACGAAGTTCAAAATTGTATAACACTGTACATTTCTTCATTCTGCTTTTTTAAACATATTTTCATCTTTATTATTTATCAAGTTATGAGATTATTTGAAATTTGGTAAATTTTTCCCAAATTTATAGTGTACCGCTTTTTCTTGAAACTGTGAGTGTATTTTAAACTTGTAGCATAATTATTTTACCTAACACAAATTTAATTTAATTTAAAATTTAAATAACTATTCTCAATAATGTAGAGAACTATGAAGAGAAAATACTCTGAAACTTTTGAAGAAACGCAATCAAGGAAAAAATATCGAATTTTAAAAGAGGAGGTAGAAAAATTATTTACATCACTATTTTTCAAGTTTTTATACAATTCGCTGTTGATGAACTTTGATAACATTACAAGGTGGCTTTTAGTAGATGTAAATATATCAAATAATAAAATTGATGTGTTACCGAGAAAATTGGGCGCTTTGCACTGTCTTCAACGGCTCGATTTATCACATAATTGTTTGAGTCGATTATATGGATGGACATGGCTAAAAGAAAAACATATTAAGAGAACTTTGTGTTTTTTAGATATAAGTCATAATTCGGTAAATCATATTGTAAGGATATCCTGACAATCCCTTAAAGTTTAATCCCTTTAAACAATTATGTTGTCGTGAATAACAATTTATAATTAATAACACTACAATATCACTAAATATAACATATATAATAAAGATATAACACATATAAATAATCATTAATTTATAGCTGCCTGAATTATCGAGCCATATTTGGAAGTTGAATGCTTTGGTGGAATTAAAAATAAGTCACAATTGGTTGGAACACTTACCAGAAAACATTCAAAATGCTCAAAATCTTCGTATTTTGGATTTGTCACATAACTTTTTAAAGTATTTGCCAGCAAAGATAATATATTTGGAATTGCAAACTTTAGATGTTTCGATGAATCCATTTGCCAAAAAATGGGAATGTGACATATTGGTACCAAGTCTTGCCCAATTTGCAGCAAAAACACTGGAACAATATTGCAGGTACATTGCATTTTTCGACTTGTTATGTACATACGTGCTATAACGTAATTTTAGCAAAAATTAGAGTATATATTATCTATATATAAGTTCCTTAGACTTGATAATGTACGTAAATGAACTAAATTGAATATTTTCGCAGAGAAAGACAAGTAATTTTCCAATTTGATGTAATAAATGAATATGTAGCTAGAAATGCAACCCACAATTGCTACTATTGCGAAAATATTTGTACATCTCCCTACGTATACGCAACGAGGGCATTGAAACCTATATTGGAAGTAGCTATTAACGTAATAAAAGAAACACCAGATATGCCAGTGGTATTATTTGAATTTTGCTTTTGCTTTCCTTGTAAGGATAAGGACTACTGATAATTTAGTAACGATCAATCAAATGCATCTTAGAATTGAGATCATATTTTTGTTTATTCGAATTCGTATTTTAAATAGCGAATACTTTTTTGTGGATTCAATTGAATTCAGTTAAATTCAATTAGATTCAATTAGATACAACTGGATTGGAAAACTGCGTTTCCTATTCAAAACTATGAATTGAACAGTATTCACTATGGTCACAAACGCACTGAAAAAGCTATAATATTATTTTATGATTGAAAAGTATACAGATATGCTCCATGCAATTCCTATAAATGAATAAAAACGTATTCGGATTGAAAAGTATACAGATATGCTCCATGCAATTCCTATAAATGAATAAAAACGTATTCGGATTGAAAAGGATTCATTTTAACATTCATGAATCCGTATTTCTGAAAATTTGAATCCATTTTAATCCATTTCAATCCATTCTCGGATACTGGGATATCTCGCACAGGATAACTTGACATTGACGATTAACGAATTTCATTCCTCGTTTAAATTAACTTATTAAGAGGACTAACATTCACAAGAATGTAATTCAAACAATTGGATAATATTTAATTTATTTTTTATAGTACATAATAATTTATATTATATAATATAATGTAGCTGTCAATAATTAATTTGTATAATAAATATAATTGATTTGCAGTTAAAATTTTTTACATGTAGTGAAATGCGTTTTTGATATAAAAAGTTTGATATCAATATATGATATGACTGCAAAAGAGTAAATTGACAAATCAATTTTTTATTATGATTATATATTTTATCAAAATAGTGTATGTTATATTAAGTATTTTATAATAAAAAATTGATTTGTCAATTTACTCTTTTGTAATATATCATATATTAATATCAAATTTTTAATATCAAGATATATTTTATTAATATGTAATTGTGTTGATAATTGTTAGCTGGATTTAATGCACTTCTTATTGTAATATGTTAATGATGGAAGGTAGAGAAAAGATAATGATTTATGCTTGTATTGGTAACATGCGGTTTGTGTGCTGCACATTCTTTATTGTAACGAGAATCGTTGGCGCTGGCATGTGACGTGTTATGCACGCGCATGCACAAAAAAGTAAAGCGAATCAAAATGGAAGAAATAATGAGGTGATATAAATCAAAATAACTTATTAACAAATTGTAATATCGAATAAAATACTTTTATTACAGTAATATGACAAAATATATACTAAATTGTATTATATAATATTATTTTTATAATAAATAAATTATTATATTATTTATAATAACATATAATTAAAAATATTTAGATGCAAAATACAAATAATAAAGTCACAATCAGAATAAAACAGTTACAGTAATTAATTATTTCCATTCCCTGATATTTGAATACACTGAATCACAAATATTCTTCCCGGCCTTAGACGTATGATAAATATTAACTAAATGTAACAAAAAACAAGAGCATTTGAACACAATTAAACGTACTCTTTTAATAAATAAATATACATATATTAATATATATTATATGTACTATATACATATATATATAATGAAAGATAATAATAATTGACTCGTATGATTTAAAAATCTCAGCAAGTGTAAAGCCTAATCGAGTCTTGAAAACAAGATGTTAATGTTTATTATATTATGTGAATTTATATACTGCGTATGTAGTCCCCCCCGCGACGCTGATAGATTTTCAGCATTGACGCATACATATTCACTACCGCAGTAATATCACTTAGTTAAATTGAGAATCAATCTAACCAATTTTTGATGCCTATAGCATATTATTAGATCTTAATAATATATTGAAAGACATATATTAAAATTTAATATTAAAGTAATAATTTTAAAATCTGTGAAAATAAGATTGCGAAGAATATCACAAGTTTTGACGTTTCGTCCCGGCTTCCACTACTGGATTCATCAGTAAGGTAATGTAGTGGGAGCCTACCTTAGACGCCTGGGAAGATGTTAGAAAGAAGTTCTATATAAACAAATACTCATGTAATTCAGCACTTAATATAATATAATAAACATTAACGAGTCTTGAAAACAAGATGTATATTGTATATATACATATATATATGTATACACACATTTCAAATGGTTAATTTCGCAGATAAACGAAGAATGGCATTTAATGAAAGGGTAAAACAAAGGGCAATTCGAGAGTTACCGACAATTCTAAATAAAAAGTTTTCACATTCAATATATTTAAAAATATACTCGGTTTTGCGCATTACATGTTTCGACTCTTAGATTGAGCCTTAAGGATGGTTCTGCTCTCGTTCCGCGTTACGCTATTCCGCTGCATGGGTTTGCACCCTAATTCTTCAAATGCCCATCGACGAAAGAAATTCATTGTATTGTAAACGGTAGAATTGTGATATATATTACTATGTTGCATTTAATGGTATATTTAATTTTTAATATATTTATAATATACTTTTCATAAATTACAAATTTATTGATTTATCATTATTTTTAGTATTATGTGAGAATACATATAAATAGCTAATATAATAAGAGTAATTTTATTTGTTGCCATTTATTCAGTTATTTATTTGAAATGTTATTTGCACTGTATGTCATAAAAATATCTTAAACTTGAAACTTAACATTTTTTTCAGTCTTTGTGATTTTTTACTTTGGTTCTACTCCGTGCTGTGGTTATGGCTACATATTGTCAATGTTACCCCCAGAAATATCTGTGACTACATAGTTCACATACAGTTTGCGCACATAGAGGCGTCGCTAAACGCAGATTTGTCTAACGCTGGTACGTCGATCCTCTCTACTCCACTTTACTCTCAGGTTTCTTTCTGGAATAAACTGGAGTAAACCATACAGACATTTGTCATTTCTGAGTTTTTGATTAGAGGTAGTAGTCGTGAGATCGATAATCGCTCTTGTTTCGGTTACGTTGTTGAATTAAAGGAGCAATTTCAATGCGTCACTCGTGATATTATATACATTCATCATGTCTGCTACGGCTATACATAAATTTATAACTTTTGTAGGATTTATGTCTATATTACATGCAGCTTATTCTGCGGCACAGCGTGAGTATCTGCATATTATTCTTTCAGTTTATTACTTACTTTCTTAGGTTAAAACATAATATTAATATTATGATGGAGTTATATCTTTCGTTTTTGTTTGGCACTTGAAGTAAAATAAGACATAAGTCATAATCAAATTTTTGAAACGAAAAATGAACAATGTAACTAAAATCAATAAACAAAACTTGGTTTTTTTTTAGATCGTTCCTATTTGCGAATCACTGAACAAGAGTTTACTACTTTGCCAATTGATGTAAGTTATGATTCATAATAATACTTACTTTGCATATGGTATATAATAGAATACTAAAACTTTTATTTCTATATAAAATATTCTATAAATTCCAATAAGCTGATATAATCTTAGAACCTTATACATTACTGGGATATGTTTTGCTGTCACAGATTTTAATCCAAGGTATAGCCAGTTTATTTATCGTTATGTATGGTGTTATGTACATTGCTGGCGATTTCAAAGAAATCCGAGCAGTTGTTGATTTGGAGAATAAATCTTGGGAGACACTACGGAATCTACCATCCTTTCAAGTATTTAATCATCGTGGAAGATCTCTGTCTCCAGAATACATCTCAGAGTAAAAATAGTATACTTTGATATAAAATCATTAAAAAAAGATAATAAACACACCAAATTATTTATATTATTTGTTAAATCGTACTTAGAATAGCAAATATCTATGAAATACAGTGTTATCAATTAATGTAATTTATATTTATATCATATTAAAAAATGAATAATGTATCACTTTAGAAAAGTAAGTTACTATAAAGTAACAGCATTAACAAGATAATTTGATATATACATAGATATGAAATGTAATTATTTATTGCTGAAAAACAACTTATATAGCAGATTGTGATCCTTGTCCTCATAATATCAATCTACAGCCTTAAAATTCGAAACATTCAGCGAGTGGTTTTGTATACACGTTTTACACAATTATGTGGCAGTAAATAGTATGAATAAAAAAGTCCAACAGTTTTTTTTATCGCGTTTTTCATTTATATGTTTTCCTCCTCTGTTTTCTTCCAATATATTTATTTTATAAGAAAAATTAATTAATAGTAGTATAATGAAAGTGCATAATAGAACACGAGACATCACTTTTTCTGTTTCTTCTTTTCTGCCTCTGCTTCCTTTTCTCTTTCAATTTCTGTTACATATTCGCCTATGGTGTCTGTGTCCAACATCTAAAATGTTATATATATTAATGTAAATTTGTTTTATATGAATTTCTTCGATCAAAATGTAAAATTAAATGTACAGTTAGATACAAGTTGCAATTATACCTCTAATGGCTGTCCACGTCGCATTACTGCTATTTCCAGATTTTTTTGTCCAGATTGAACTACTTCAAGAAGCGCTCTGATGGCTAATTTTATACAACCCTTTTCTGTCGATACCTCTTCCGGGGTATAATACTTCTCTAGGAATTCGTGCACAGTTTTTGCACTGCGACCTGTTGCATTTGCCTTTTTGTGGAAAAACAGATTTTTAATTATATTATTTAGCAAAAAATTTATAAAATTAGTCTTATCCTTAAATACCTTCCATTCATAATATATCCCTGATGGCTCTGTTTGATAAAGGTGTGGGACACCGTCATAATCAAATCCAGCTAGGAGACAGGATATTCCAAAAGGTCTACGGCCGTTACTCTGTGTATATTTCTGTTTTAAGCCTGTAAATTATAACAATTTTAATTTTCTATTGGAGTGATATATAGCTTTATGTAAAAAACGATTGACCTGTCAATCGTTAACAGGTTTCCTTGATCCCGAACATGTCTCAGTTTTATATAAGATTGATTGGAAAATTGAGTTGTGAGTGACAGAAAAGAAATATATTAAAGTAGTGTGAAAAAAGTAAAGTTGTATTTTAAGCTAAATTTAAAAACGTTTACTCTCTTGGCAGAACATAAGACATAATTCGATTATACAAAAGATTTGTATATTTCTTCTTAGTACAATACTAACTGTGCGTACTATTACAGAAGAATTAGTAAATTTTAGTCATACCTGCAATATACCTTGTAATATATTCCAAGGTAACAGGATCTTCTACAGTTAATTTATGACTCTGACATTCAACTTGCGCACGATTGATCAATACTCTTGCATCAGCAGTCAAACCTATTATAAGAATTGAAAACAATTATCCTATTTGCAACATACGAAAACAAAATTTATCTTTAAGTCACTACTATACCTGCAAAGGCCATAATTACATGATCGTCCAATAGACATATTTTGCGTACTGTACGTTCCTCTTGTAATTTAGCGACAGATTTCTTCTCGACACCTAAGACTACTACATCTGCACCGCGTACACCAACCTGTATTTACAAAAAATTTAAGCAAACAAAGAATAAATAGAATTTTATCAAGAATTTCAGCTAGAATTTTTTAATTTTTTATGATAATATGAATATAAATCATATTTTATTCTTAGGAATAGAATGTTAGGTATGGCACGATAGATACAACTCAAGAACAATAATGCTAAAGTATAGAAATATAATGACACAAAACACGTACTACACATATGCATATATATGTATGAAACCTAACCTAATAAAGGATTCGCAGAGTCATGTATAAAGTAGGTGAATAAAGTTAGTTCATCATAAAATTCTTCGTGTACGGCAACACATAGACTGGAAATTGACGGGTAGACGAGAGGAAACAGTGAAACACTCGAAAATCTCTTTAATTCAGGAGAAAGGGAGGTTAGGAAAATCGAATTGTTCAACATACCGCCGTCGAGCCTTTCTTGACTGCCTCCTGAGCGTATTCCACCTGGAGTAGATGTCCGTCTGGTGAAAAAACCGTGATCGCTCTATCATATCTCGCCGACATCGTTTCGGCTGTCCAAAATAATCACAGTTCGGTAAGAAACTCAAAATGACTCCAAATGACTCCGCCGTTTTCCGAACAGTCAATCAGCACCGACAGTGGCGGCTGGTGGCGGCAGCACCACAAACTTCTATATATTCTACTAGAATGCTAATTCCTTATGGGCCTTCTACAATAAGTCATAAATCATAAATCGGAAGTAAGAAACTAAAAATTGACGACTGTGATTGGTCCATTTCTAGCTTATGACTTTTGATTTGTGACTTACGGCTTATTGTATAAGGCCCATTAGCTTTGACCACTGTGACCACGGATAGAGAGTCTGTAATATTACAGGCTCTCTACATGGTGCGACACAGGCTGCGTTCCGTTATTCACTGCAAGTACTGAAAATTTATAGTTCGTGTTACGTATATTATAGATTTTCAGTGCTTTTACAGTGAATAACAGAATGTAGCTAACAGTGATCATCTCATCCTTGTTTAACATTGACGAACAACAAGGACATACTGGGCGTGTCATGTGTATCGCTTGTTGGAAGGCATTCAAGATGATCACTGTTGGAAACAGAGAGAAACCTGAGAGTGGACATCCTGGTCTTTTTTGTGTACCAAATCTCATAGGGCAATGTCCATGTTTTTGTGGTTTTCTTCGATACTATTACGTGGGCTAGACAAGGACGAATCATCAAAGTTGATTGTTCATCTTTGTTTAACCTACGTAATAGTATGGAAGAGAACCAAAAATGTGGACATTATCCTATGAGATTTGGTACATACACAAAAAAGGCCAGGATGTCCACTTTCAGATTTTTCTCTGTTTTAAGATGTATCCTCTGATATTTATTTTCGCCAAGAATCATGTTTAAGTTAGAATGTAATCTTAATTGAGATCACAAAGCTCAAAATAATAAAAAATTATTACAAACTGTATTGCGACACTCATTTTTCTTGAATTTTTAAAATCTTACGATTTTAATAATTCGCGACTCCGCGTTTTTATAAATTTAAAAATTTTGTAACAAATTAAACAAAAAGTGTAATCCGATTTTATACATATGTGAACGATATATTAAAACAATTACATTAAGTATTCATATAGTTATAAAACGTCTAACAATATAAATTATTATGTAGCCAATATAATATTGAGCTATTAAGTTGTTCATGTATATTAAAAAACTATTATTTATTAAAATGTATACATGTAAAGATGTACATGTATAAAGTTTAATAAATAGTTTTTTAATATACATGAAAATAACTTATTGTGTCGATTAGCTCATATTGCTATAATTATTTATATTGTTAGATTTATTCTCTTGAGTCTTTTCTCTAATTTTATTGTAATAATAATATATGTTGACTACATATATATATATATATATATATAATATAATCATATGTAGTAGAAAAATATATATATTAAATGCGGAATCAGTTAGAATATATGCATATAAGTATATATTATACGTAAAATGTACATATAGTTATACATATATTCTGACAGCTCGTACGTGACGTAGCAAGCATGTCACTATAATGAGCTAATTGTCGTATATTATGTTTAGATCCTGATATTCGAAATATGATTGACACGTTGTCAATACATATTCTACGTAATGTCTCTGCGATGTAATGTAATAAAAATTTTATATTAAAAAGTAACAACCTTCGGTTGGCAGCAGTCGGTCGTAAAAATGTAATTTATTTTCAAAATATTAATCACAGAAAGTTCAATGCAGCTAATTAAAACCAAAATTATTTCTTTTACACTACGACGATGTGCTTATTATATTTCAAAAGGCTTATTATATTTCTTCTGATTTTAAAACGAAAATAAAACATTTCTTGCACGTACAGTTAGGATATTTTTAAAATCTGTGTTTAACTTAAGATTTAGTCAATGATCGTATAAAGTGTTTGAAAAGTGTATATATTTACAGTGATTAGAAATTTAAAATTAAATTTAAAAGATTTATGAGAAAGAAAGAGAGAGAGAGGGAGGGGGTGGGGGAGGGGGAGAGAGAGGAGGAGAGAGAGAGATTTAAAATTATATTTAAGACTATATTGTAGGATCATATTTAAGATTAGAATTTAAAAGATTTAAGATTCAAATTGAATCCTATTACATATACTATATATATATATATATAAGTACCATATGTAACAAAATGTTTGTATGTACATACCCAAACACAAAAAGAAATATTTTTTAAATGTTTTTAAAAATAGTTTTAGCAATGTTAAAAGAAGATTTAATAAACGTTAAAATTTATAAGAAAGTTTCTTCTTTTTATTAAAAAATATTTATTTTAACATTGACAAAATTGTTTTTTTTAACGTTTAATAAAACGTGTTTTTAATATTAAATAAACGTTTTTTGGATATTTAGAAACATGAATCGTTAACATTAAAAAATGTTTACTTTACGGTACACAAACTGTCAAAATTGGATAAAGCGGGGTATATATAATTTGGATATATTAAAAGAAATTTTCGAATTATATAAAAGATTGAGATTGTGTGTGTGTGTGTGTGTGCGTAGTGTCTCAAATCAAACATACAAAACGTATACTATTGATGCAATAGTATACGTTTTGTATGTTTAGTTGAATACAGTATGCAACCTTAATCTTTTAACAATTAAAAAATTTCTGTTAATTTATCTAAATTACCCCACTTTACCGTATTTTATTTTTATTTAGAGTCCAATTTTAAGGTTGTCTTCAAGGTATCATTTCAGTATCATTTCATTATTATTGACGAGAGAATATATTGTTGTGCCTTTTATTCCCTTATGTAGATAAAACTTATTCTATCTTATGCGATTAGCTTATGAAAAATAGCGTTCATCTAGCCATAATGTTGTGTACTGCTCACTAATTAATTAATATAAAATAAATATTAAATTAATGTTAAATATATATCTTTTAAGTTATTTCAAAAACAATAATTAATGTAAAATAAATATTTAATCAATGTTAAATAAATATCTTCTTTAAATTTTTCAACTAAGTAATGAATAGAAAATAAATATTAAAAAAACATTTTTTAAAAACGTTGTGCCCTAATTGGGTATATGTGAATGTATTACACATATACTGATACATAATATACATTTGTAAAACAAATATATATATTTAGCGTTAAATCAGATATGGAAATATCACACTTCTCTCTCTCTCTTTCTCTCTTATATTTTTTATGCTAATGCATATGTTTTGGCTCATTATTTCAACGGTAGCTCATTATTTGAATACACGCGCTATTATTATAAGCTGTATTGCAATTAATTATTTCTTATACTTTTTATGGCAATAAATATAATAATATTTCTTTTTTTAAGAATAATGAAAAAGAAAAATGGCTACGAGCCAAACCCTTATAGAAATTTAACACTAATACTGGCCAATTAATCACTTATTTCCAGTATTAAAAGTATTGTTAACAGTATTTTTAATACTGAAAATAAGTGATTAATTGGCCAGTATTAGTGTTAAATTTCTATAAGGGAAAAATTCGTTAAAATATACAATTGTTTATAAATAAAAATTGTCATTTGGTTAAAATTACGTAGTTTAATTAGAAAAGCAAACGTTTCGACCTCAATTAAATCATTATCAATGTTACAAAGATCGCAAGTTGTTAACAAATGTTCGAAATTATAGAATTATAAAATTACATAAAAAAATATTTAAAAAATAAAATATATATATATAAATAGTTGTGCAATCTAACTCGCATAATTAAAGTCGTTTACATTTCGGCAAACCAGCAAAAATCCAAAAACAATGTAATTCATCTAGTTATAAATGTAATTTGTGAAAGCGTGTAATAATTGTTTCTAATAAAATTGTATCGATGTACGTATTATAAAATTGACCGTTGTTAGAACAATGTGGTGAGAGCCAAGTTTAAGATGTTACGTGTTAGGTTTAGAAATTCAATTTCTTTTTTTATATATAATTCGTAATTCGGCATTTTTATTTTATATATATTCATTGCTGCGTTAGACATAATTTTATTAAAGATATTATTTATTATTGTTTTTTATTTATTATTTATTATTTATTATTATTGTATGACGTATGATATTTCAAGAATAATATTATAACTATTGTATGATATAATCATAGAAATTACGATTGTGCGTAATTTAGAAAAACTTGTTTTAAAAAATATTGCTACTGGAATACTTAGAATACTTGAAATAATTTGCTAACGTTTCAGTATTTCCTTGAATTTAATTTCACTGTAACATAATCCTTGATCAATATTTTTTAATAATGTTTATCAAGTCATCAGAGGAAAATTTATTGCGGATGTTAAAGCTTAAGGCATTGAAAAATACAAATTCTAAGCGAACGTAAATATTTCCGCGTATAAAGAATGTAATGCTATTATCATCAAACTAAAAACAGTTCTTGATTTGTAATTTGTATACTCTAAAATAAAAATATTTTTATACTATTTAATAATTTTTTGTTTATTATGCAACTTTTATTTGAGTAAAATAAATTAATGCCTATTAGAGTGATAAATATTAAAATTGATATATTAGACATATATCATCATATGTGTATCTAACATATACATATATCTAATAGATTAATTTTATCATTTATCATTTTAATATCTATGTATATTAATATTATATTGTAATACTTACGCTCAACAATATCAGACGATATGTAAAGATGCTCCTATTTTAACACATTTTATTATACAATTCACATAAATACAGGAGAATCAATTCTTCGAAACAATTGTATCACACTATGTCGCTTTGACCGTAAGATTATTCATCTCTATGACTTTGTTACATCTTCAAAAATCGCTGAAGAAGGACCTGTGAGTTCCGAAACGTTCAATATCATTATATCATTTTTATATTGTATTCTTTATATATTTTTATTTTTATGCTTTATTAACATTGTAAACTTGAAATTTATTTTATAAAAACATCTTATTAATTGCAATGTATAAAGAAATTCGATTTAGACCGACTTTCTTTATACATTGCAAAACACGAGCGAAATCTAATTAATATCATATTATTATGCAATTTATTGTTTAATATGAAAATAATATTTAACAGACATTCTTGCAAGATTTCTCATACATGCTTAAGAGGGAAGACCACCGTGATGAGTTTAAAAAATCGATTTTTTTTGCATTTTTATTCTGCTTGAAGTCTTTAAAATGTGAATAAAAATATGTGTGCGGGCTTGTGCCTCTATGCGCTATGTGTAGCGCTATTTTCTCTTATGAAAGCCTTGTGGCTCGAATATTAATTTGCTATGCTTGATGCAGCGTGTGATAATGCTCGAAGGACCAGTGTTGGCAAGAAGCAACACGAAAACATAGTTGATAATGATACTTATTTAATCTTATTATACTCATGCATGTGCATGCTTGACAATCGTAGAACACAGATGGTGAACTATTGCAAACTTAAACGACTATATAATAAGCGTAAAGAAAAATCATGCTGCTGCATGCTTGGACGAAAACGAACTAGGAAGAAGAAGACGGAAGTGGCGAACGAACAGATACGGAAGCGAACGAACGCAAACGAACGCAGAAACGAACGCTGATAAGCGAACGCTGAGGAGAAGGGGAACGCAGGTAGCGCTCCTTTCAGAAGGAGGGAGCGTAGCAAAGCGAGCGAAAATACAAAAGTGAAAACGTGCATAGCGCGTACAATATGTCTATAAAATATTGTATTAAAATTTATAATAAAATTATAATAATTGTGTAATGGAATAGCAATAGTATGTGGTCAGACGCATCCAGCCGCACACCTGAAAATGCTCTGCGGTTTTTTTTGCTAGCCTATAGGGACTGATATTCGTAAAAACTTATATTCCTTTTTTTATTTACGGAGTTTTAACTTTTTGAATATATGTATTATTAATGTATAAAGATAATTTATGATTTTTAACTTTTTAAATATACTATGTTTTTACTTTTTAAATATACTGTATGTTTTTACTTTTTAAATATACTGGGTTACGTTCCGAAATTCGACTCTGTCAACTCCGAGTATCTTTTATCTTTGTTCGACATTCGGCGAACAACAAAGATAAAAGATACTCAGAGTTGACAGGGTCGAATTTCGGAACGTAACCCAGTATGGATAATAACCTAATAATTCATACAATTTATTAGTTTTTACGAAAAAGCTTTACAAAAATAGCTTTTTTTCAGCCATTATAGTGGTCTTTCGATCCTCTTAATTGCAGGCATCGCATACTCCGTTTTTTAGTTAATCATAATAAGTTTTAATAAAATGGTCAATTTCAAATGATATAATTTACTGTAATCATTTTTTTAAAAACAATAATGAGAACGTTGACTTGAAAAAAAAGACAATCAGACGTTCTTTCGTTTTGGTTTCCGGACGAGCGAGTGGGGATGAATAGATAGAAACGGTATCGTTACTGTTATAAGAGAAACGATCGGTTTAGAGAAACGTTTAGTCAAGGCTGACCGCTCTGTCATGCTCGCTGTGCTACGTTCGCCTGTGCAACATGATTGGGTTGGTATATTTTACTTCTTTATCGTTCCGCGAAGGTGTGGGGCAGCAGGTAAAAATGCTTATTTTGAAAACTTTTGTATATTTTTTTTCTTCTACTGACTGACTCGCTAAATCGTTCGATGTGTTAAAACTCAATGCAAATTCAACGTAAGTGAAAACATAGTTACCGTCCTTGTACGCAATAATTTAAATTGACATTGTGTGAAACGTTTTATTTTTGTAACTTGCAAAATTTGTGATGTTTAAACAGTGCAAACGTGAGTTGTAGCATAAACTTGTGATTTGCGAGAACGTGCTTCTTGAGTGCAATTTTTTAATCCACTATATATATATCTATTTGCTGAGTTATTATATATTTCATATAAATTAATACATATATATATATTAGAAATAAATAAACAAATAAAATATTGGAGATCAAATATTTAGAAGTAATGTTAGATAAATATCGGGATCCATAAAATCAAAGATGCACAACTTTTGTGATTTATTGTGTTTATATTTGTGTATTTATTACCTTTTAATATAAATTGTGGCAGTACAATTTTTTTAAAACGAAAAATCGTTATAAAATATCTCCAAAAAGTATTTAATTTTGATAAGTCGATAATTTGATTTTCTTATTATTATTAATGCATGCAATGCAATTATTATAGTGGAATTAAAAATTCAGATTAAAACAACTTTTATCATGATACTCATTTTCAAAAAAATTTAACGAATTATAGAAATTGATAATTTCCTATAAAAATTTTTGTTAGAGTTACAAGGGATAGAAGAATGCTTGATACTCGAGCGATTAGCAGTGGCGTAATCACGTGCAACTAATACGCCGTGTGCTGCAATCGCATCTACAATGGAATCGTAATTATCGTGTGCACGTAATTGCAATTTTGTTCATTAAGTACTATTTTTAGATAAAAATAAGTAAGATAAAAACAAAAGAGAGAGAGAGAGAGACAGAGTGTGTGTGGAAGGGAGAGAGGAAGAGAGGGAATATTCTTGCTAGACGTGGAAATTTACTTTAATTTTAAACTCAGTTGATCTTGTGCATCGACTGGAATAAAATGTTACGTTCACTGTACAACGATCATTATTCGTTGCTGTATACATACATCTGATACTTCTATTATAATTGCAAAAATGCTTAACTAATTATAGATAATTGCATCCACAATTTATGTGTAAGTATGTTTCCATAGATAGTGCCACATGTTTGTGTCGAGAATGAATACATGAAACCGGTTCGTAAAAAGTATTTTACAAAAAAATTCTCACAACTTTCTAACGAATTTATCATTGAAAGAAGACTATCGTTGAATTTTTTGCAACATTTTTATAATCGTTTCTAGCTACAAATAATACATATATGTATGTGCTTAATTTGAAAATTACTTTTAAATGCTTTTAATCCTTTTAACAAGCCTTTTTTGAAGAAAATTATTTTTGCGTCACTTAAGAATAATATTATTTATTGGTGCATTTATAAATATTCTAGAATTAATTTATGTTGAATTGTTTATAAGTTAATTATATTTATGTAAATACATATACACTATAATATAAACATACAGTTTTTGCAAATTCTGTTAAAAATTTACAATTAACAATCACATTACGTGTTTCTACACACACATACAATCACTCACTCACACATACATACTATTATATATAATTCATCATTTATTCATATTTTAATATTTTTTAATCTAAAGTATACAAAATGAAATACGCCAGCAAGTTACACTGTCGTGCAATTTTTAATTTTACTTCAGTACATTAAACATACCTGTATAATTAACTAAACATATTTTTTTTTATAATTAAACAATCATTATTTAATTTAAAGTTACAAAAGTATATAAAGAAATACGCGTAACGTGTTTTTCAAATATAAAAATATAACTGTCAACACATTGTAATTAATACATTATTTCATTATTGACATTATTGTGTAATATTTTTATGACTATATTTTAAAAAACTTCCTGAGGCAGGTTGATTTATTTTAGTCGATGTTATCGAACGTCGACTGGTAAAAGAAATATTTATCCAATTTTTAAATATTTATTTTATCTGTCTTATTCCCTGATTAAAGTAAAAAAATTACTTTCTTGCTTTATTTACACGTGATATATCTACTACATTAATCCCTTCAAATTTTATCTTTATTGTACGTTCATAATAGAATTAGTAGACTGATAAAGTGCGCAATGATTAAATATTTACAGATCTGTAATATGTTTAATTAAGACTGATTAATTAACCAGTTACAAAATGGGATCTTTGTTTCTTTTAGAGTCATTTTAGACTTATCTCTTAGTCATATCTTGTCACATCTTGAGATTGATAAATTAAAATTATAATTGTAATGATGTTAAGTCCATACGATGCATGACTCTATATTGAATAGTGTACACACGCGTTACGCAATCTCAGGGAATTGTATAGTAAATGTCTTCTGCATGTGTAAATCTGTGATTGCATGATGATAGCTGGACCATGTTCTTGAATTAACGACGGCAATAAAGGTGACAGTAATACGACGTGATCGCATTGATAATGTTGATATCTGTTAAGTGATATCTACGTTTGATTATATTAAGTTTTAAGTCGCGATTCTTATCATACAATCGTAAACATTGTTTATGGAGTGTTTACAAAGGAATCTTATTACTTTATTACTTTATAATTTTAGAAACTTTGTTATTTTATAAATAATTATTACATCTCGTCTAACTGCACGACATTTTAATTTATACAAACGTGCATCACATAGAAATTTTATGTACAAACAGATCTTTTTAACAATGTATATTTCACTTGAAATCTTTACAATATCTATTTATTAATTATATATTGCTACATAGAATTGTTGCATATTGTAAAATTTATATGACTACTTTAATTTATACCATATTAAATAGTGTAAAATGATTTCACATTACATAATGTAATTACAATGCTATGATTGTACTTTGTTGCAACTGATAAACCTTTACAGTAGTGAGGCAGGTGCAAATGCGGTCATGGTAAACTATTAACTGGAGCGTAAAGCAACCATGAGATTGTAACCGAGAGAAGCATCACTATATTCATCACTATTTTATGATCACTATTATTCGGCCTCTTTCATCAGTCACGTACTAATTAGATATGCATCGTAATCATCGACGTCTTATTTTCTATAGGAAAACAATTATATGCACATATATATTCTAATATGGATTTACTCGATTTATTTAAATTTTTTTAGTAATTCTTTATCGTATAATCGAATTTTTTAATTTCAACTTACACATAGCATGAAATTAATATAGTAGAAATAATAAAAGTAGAAACGTTTTTACATATTGTATGCAAATTTTAAATAAAAAATGATATGTAGAATATTACACAAATCAAGTTTGTAATGTTTAAAATTAAAGATTATGATTTTACAATTATGATCGTGGAATGATCACGAATTTTCATGAAATAAACGCGACTTAATTAAATTGGTTCTTAATATGTTATGAAAAGGACAAACAGATAAAAATCTATTTTTAAATATTTATTTTTGCTTGTTTTGTACAGAGTGAGAAAAAAGTTGGTTGCATTCAGCCTGTTGGCCTTCGTACTTGTGGCCATTTTCGTGGTATTAATTGTAATCTTCACGGTCAATTCAAATGTTAAGTGCGGTTCAAAGTTCATCAGTTCTTCTAAATTGGGTCAATATGCGAAGGTAATATTTATTAATCAATAAGTATTAAAAAAGATTAGTTTAATTAAACCATAAAAAAAAATACCCAACATTTGACTTACTTATATACGAAAATATATTTTTGCGAAGGTATTCTCTCTCACTTAGTTAAAATATATAATTTTCCGGGGAAAAAACGTAATTATTTCTAAATACGTAATATTTCTCGAGCTATCAATAATATAGCTAGGAAATTAATTAATATAAAATTTTATTTAAATAACAATAAATAATAAAAATAATGCTATGTGCGTATTTGCTTTAAAAATGTATTTTTATTAAAAAATTGTTATTTTTTAGTAACTACTTTATTTCACTTGTTATTTCGAAAACATTTACTTTGTTTTACATACAGAAAGAAAAAATACGATGTAATATAGTATAATATACATTCAAAAAGTTTTTTCTCACAATTATTGAAATATTTATACACAGGGTGCCGTGACAACAAACGGACAGGAATGTTCAAAAATTGGTGTAGATATCTTATCTAAAAATGGTTCGGCAGTAGACGCAGCAATAGCAGCACTTCTTTGTGAAGGTGTCGCATCTTTGCATAGGTACAATACTTACAATTTTATCTTTTAACTTTCTTTTTTTGATATAAAAAATGTTTCTTGACTTGATAAGATTTACTTAACTTGATGTGACACATGTATTTTGCGAATAAAACATTGATGAGTGATATATTTCTACATTTAATCTAAAGCATGGGACTGGGCGGCGGATTTCTTATGACGATATGGGACGCAAAGAGCAAAACGGCAGATTATCTGGACGCGAGGGAGACCGCTCCGATGAATGCAACAGAAGACATGTTCAATGGCAATGCACATTTATCCATGTATGGTAGGATTTTTTCACAAAACTTACTGATAGATACTTATACATTTACGTCAAAATTGCTTAAAAGTTATATCTATAGTCATTACTGGATGCAACATAACGTTTAACTATAAAATACTCCACTTGTAATAATAGTCCTCTAAGTTAATGTAAACAAGCAAAATGTATGTGTTGTCGAACAGGTGGACTGGCAGTCATTACTAGATGCAACATAACGTTTAACTATAAAATACTCCACTTGTAATAATAGTTCTCTAAGTTAATATAAACAAGAAAAATATGTATGTGTGTTGTCGAACAGGTGGACTAGCAGTTGCTGTCCCAGGTGAACTTATGGGCTATTGGGAAGCATATAAAAAATATGGAAGGATACCATGGCCTGAGTTATTCGAACCCACAATCAAATTGTGCGAAACTGGATCATACGTCAATGATTATCTTGCTGCATATCTGACCGAGAAAGAGCCTATGATAAAGAACGAGAGCAGTTTGGCTGAAATACTTATAAATCCTGAGACTAATAAAACGTGGATCGTAAGTAGCATCTTAATTTTCGGAGTTTTATTTATCTCTTGTTTTCTTTAATCTCTCGCTTTGTCTAGCAAACATCTCTTGGATCAGTAATACTAAGAATTAAATAGAAAAATATTTACAGGCAGGAGATCGAATAAAGAGA
This sequence comes from Cyphomyrmex costatus, assembly GCF_001594065.2. Lineage (NCBI taxonomy): Eukaryota > Metazoa > Arthropoda > Insecta > Hymenoptera > Formicidae > Cyphomyrmex > Cyphomyrmex costatus. Next base: position 1,041,631 of record NW_017277017.1, read on the forward strand.
CCGAAATTGGCAAAGACCTTGAAACTTATAGCGGAAGAGGGTCCCTCCGTGTTTTATAGTGGCAATATTACTGACAAATTAGTCGACGAGATAACTAAGTTTAAAGGAATAATAACGAAACGAGATTTTCAAGCGTACAGGTATGCATTGTTTTTTATTTTTGTGTTTTGAAATATTATGGATGCTTGTAAAGTGCAAAACTGGTTATTTCGGAAAATTTAGATTAAAGACAATTATAAATTAACATATCTTTATTACGCAGTTATTTACAATTTTACGTGAAAACGTTAAAAAAAAAAGAAACATGGGTCACAGTATAGATAAAAATGATGCCGCTGACGATTTGTTGCAACAATGATATTAATACGATAAGACAAGAAAATAGTGTATTGTAATATACAAGGCCATATAGGAGTCAACCGCAGGTTGTTCATGTTGCGAAAAACAATTTACCAGTCGATATATTAAATAAATTTGTACGTTTCTGTTCTAGTTTGAATCATTTTTAACATTAAACTAAAAATGATGTTACTGCAATAATTAAGATACGCTATCACAATATCTTTATTTTTTTCAATCTGTGCGTGGCCATCGTGGAACAGTTATGTGAGGCAAGAATAAGTTTTTCAACACAGTTACAACGCTAAATTGCAATAAAATAACTCAAAATCATCAGGCCAAAGAAGTCACACACAAATAGTAAAAACATCGCAAATCGCACAATAAATACAACTTCATCCATGTAAAAAAAACTCAGTATTGTAACTATGTTGAACAAATTACTCTTGCCTCATAACTGTTCCACGATGGTCATGCACAGATTGAAAGAATGAAGATATTATGATTACGATGCAGTATCTCAATTGTTGAAGTAATATCATTTTTTAGTTTAATGCTAAAGATGACTCAAACTGCAAAAACGTACAAATTTATTTCACATATTGTTTGTTAAATTATTTTTCCTAATATAAACAACCTGTGGTTGACTCCTATGGTCTTGTATATTACATTATTTTCTCTCGTCTTTTTGTATTAATTAAAAGAGTCTATAATTCATAAGTTTATGATAATTTGATTATCTTATACTTTTTAATTAATTATTATTAAGAATATTAATAGAAAACTTACTGAAAAAACTTAATGACAAATTTATTTTTTAAATTACATATTAAAAAATCAGAATATCAGATTGTTAATATAATAATGTTTAATGTTATATTAACAATTATATTCATTCATACCTAATTATTTCATTAATATTAAAATAATGAAATAAAATAGTAACAAAATTTTTCAATCGCAATATTTAGAGCCAATTAAGGGCTGATAAAAAATGTAACAGCAGATTAGATATTGATTTAATAATGATTCGACTAAAACTACTTATATTAAAGAAAACATTAAATTGTGTTCTTTTCTCGATTACACTTTGTTATAAGCATTTTTTTTTTAATAAGTTGATTGCTTACTTAATGACAATAAATGATATAAATACGAGATTAAATGTGACAAATATTATTGAACTAGGACAATACCATAAGAAAACATGCTATTGAGAAAACTGTTAAATTCATAATATCAAATTACTTATATTCAATTTGAGTTATTTTTAATCATTCTACAGGTCGCACTATTGTTCCTACTTAATTTCGCTAATTTAACTAAAATAATGAAGATAAATAATTGAACTAAAAAAAAATATATTAAATTTGCGACTTAAATTTAGTCAATTGTTTATTCAATGTATATGTTAATATAAAACGTTATTTATTTTTAAATTAATCACAGAAACAGATTAATTTACATTTTGACACATTGAAAAAAAAATTATTAAATCTTAATATATATCTCTCGAAAATAGTATTAAGTAAATATTTACCTAGAGAGAGTAAATAAATATTTACTCTATAAAACTATGATATATAGTTAAATCAAATTAACATTTTTTATATGAAATAAATATATGTTTACAGATAATAAATATTTACTTGAAACTATTCAAACAAATATTAAAATTAAGTATATTTTCTTATAGTACACATATTGAAGTTTAAAATGGCAAAATATTATTTAATTCAAGGAATTAGATTACTGTAATATTGCTCTTTTAATACCTAACATAGTATAGTTGTGAGAGTTATAATAGCATATTGATAATGCATGACTACTTTGCAGAGCCATATGGAGAAAGCCGGTTGCATTGAAAATGGGGAACCTGACAATTTACAGTGCTCCGCCGCCAGGTTCAGGCGCAATTCTAACGTTTATAATGAACGTCCTTCGTCGGTTGCTACCGGTCCGTGATGAGAACATAATGTGGCAACGTATAGTGGAGACCTTCAAGTGGGCTTACGCAAGACGAACAGAGCTGGGAGATCCTGAATTTGTAGACGGCATGGGTAAGACCATGGATACGTAATGAGTAACACTTTAACATAATTTCTTGATAATGTGTCTTGAAAAATTATATATGATATAGTAATGTTATATATAAAAGTCTATTTAAAAAGCAATATAGTCAGATAACGCTCTAAAAAGTTCTATATGCAAATGATAAACGATAACAATCTGCTTAGTTTATTGTACAAGGTCCTTAAGAGAATGCTAATCATACATATAACATTGATAGAAATATTAATAGAAAATGTTACGCTTTTTTAAAAGTTAAAACATTTTGAATATTATTAATGCATCAAAAATCTTTTTTATTGATAAAAATGAGTTTTTTCTCACGCTGATATCAATATATGTCATGATAAGTATATGTAAATTAACCACAAGAAAAGAGGAAGAGAGAGAGAGAAAAGAGTTTTTCATATTACTTTAAATATGTATATCATTACGTATTATTCTCTTTAATATCGCGATGTATCTATATGTATATTTTTTTTTCTGAGAATCGTAGCATCAAATGTTTCCAATATAATCATTAATCGGTGTATCATTACATAACGCATTTGATATAACCTGCTGTTTGAAAGACCAGTAATTTCTCTCTCTCTGTATGTGTGTGTGTGTGTGTATGTGTGTGTGTGTGTGTGTTCCAGCATGATTTTCTCTAATATGTTCTTCGAATTTTCCATCCGCCAATTACGAAGCATTTAATACAATGCAATAATTATTTCTTTATTAGATGAGCTGATTACCAATTTAACGTCAAACGATTACGCAGAAATGATAAAAAAGAGGATTAAGGATGATCGCACGAGTCAAGATCCAACAGAATACGGCGCCATCACCGCAACACTCGAGGATGCAGGAACCGCACATGTTTCCGTCCTCGCCCCCGACGGTTCTGCTGTCTCTGTTACATCGACCATCAACCAGGTGTAAGTAAATTTGCGAGTGACAAAGTACTTTAATGGAATTATTAAATCGTGAGTTAATTTATATGGGGTGTCTCACGAGATTTCTCCAATCTCACACAAGAAGGTAGATAGGATCGAAATAAGTACAGAAGTCCTATACTGTTTAGCGAATCTCGCAATATTAATATAGATATTAATTTTTGAAATTGTGTACTAATGAGAGCGCGTTTTGAGAAACGCTCCGGCCGCATGAGGTATAGCCCAGACAGCACAGAACATCCATTGGACATCCAGACTTGGTTTCAAGTCCATACGTCCATGGATTTAGTACGAATGTTTTAAAAACATACGTTATTCAACGTATAAAGTATGTTTACATTTGAACATTTAAAAAATGTTTATCTCATGCAAAAAATTTTCTAAGTCTGCTCGTGACGTATTGCTTTCGTTGACTTGCGAAGTGAACATTTTTTTAAGATCACACGAGGAGTTTTACTTTTGTTACCTCCGGTAACACGAAAATTTATTAAATTAAAGCTTAATTCAGATACGCAACAAGCGACAAGCAACAATAGCTTGCTGCTCGCAATGATAAAAATTAAGAATCATTTTGTTTTCAGTGTGCAAATTTGTCTGGATTGTGGTCTAAAATTTGTTTAATATATTAATTTAGTCCAGTTTTAGTCCATTACATCCTAAAATGGACGTTTTTAAGAAGTCCAAAATGGTAACACTGGATATTCTTAAAACATTTTTTAAATATCCATGGATCTAATCTGAATGTTTTTAATATGTCCAAACGTCCAACATGTACGGTTTAAATACATTTTTTAAACATTACTGTGCTATCTGGGAGGCTCGGCCCATTTTTTCAAACATAGGCTATGTTCGCAACGCGTTAAGCAATCACACTAGCGATTGCGCGGTTATGATTGACGATTGAGATTTACTTTTCAGCCAATCAGAGTAAAGCAATCATCGATTGCTTTACTCTAACTGGTGGAAAAGTCTGGTGGAGCGTTTCTCAAAATGCGCTCTCATTAGTACACAATTTCAAAAATTAATATCTATATTAATATTGCGAGAATCGTTATATGCAGTCAGTATAGGACTTCTGTATTTATTTTGATCCTATCTACCTTCCTGTGCGAGATTGGAGAAGTCTCGCGAGATATCTTGTATACAATTAACTTGTGTAAAATTAACTCAGCTCAGATTAAAAGACTTCTTTTTCTTTTGAAATTTGGCTGTTTAAATTGTATAATAATATTCGAATATTAAATATTCGAATAAATATAACAATCCATTTGTAAAGTGTCAAGCGCATTGAGAAACAAATCGAAATATTCACAAGTAAATTTTATGATGTTTTCTTTAATATTTATTGTTTATAAAAAAATTTGACTGTGATGACAAAATATACACTTCTATGAAATATATTTCACTAATTGTACAAAAATAAAATAGATGGTTTATTTGCTCGAAATAAAATTTTATTTTATATTGAAACAAAAGACTTTATTTTAGTGAAAAAAATATGTTCCATAAATACAATTTTAAGTTTTTTTTTTCAGTAAATACATAATGTTTTAGAATAAAAATATCATACTTTCTATTTCACGATACCGATTCGTTTCTAACAAAAATTTGATTGCTTTACTATAATACTATTTTCACGTATTAACGAGTTAAAAAACAAGGAGAAAGAAATCGATTGAATCGCTTCGCTCCTGAAATACGTTGTTCATTCCTGAAAGTGCGACTTCTATCTATCCTTTAAAAATGAAACGATTCAGTGCGTGTTCGGCAAACACAGACTACTATAAAAATCTTGGGGTGTATAAGACGTAAGATTCTTCGTGCTCTTTATAAATATTTTTATTTAACAGGTTAGGTGCGGTGATACGCTCAGAATCCACCGGTATAATATTTAACGATGAGATGGATGACTTCAGTTCACCTAACATCACCAACGGCTTCGGGCTACCGCCGTCACCGGCGAATTTTATTCGGCCTGGTAAACGGCCGTTGAGTTCGATGTGCCCGTCTATAGTGGTAAGCCATTTCACCGCGAACGTGACCGTCGACAAATTCGCTCGGGAGCTCGAAACTCGGTGAATAACATGTAACAAAACAGTCGCGCGTTTGGTGCGCGTCTCGTGAACGGTTGGAAAACGCGTCTAATGAAACGGCTACAACGAGTTTGCAATTAACCATCGCCAGATAACCATCGATTCCGAGAATTGCTCGGCTCAATGATGTAATTGCAATTCGCAATCGTCACGCGATCGTCCGAAGCGATTCTCTGCGCTGCGTGAAATCTCGCCACAATGTTATTTCTCATGCAATTCGATATATCTGTGTAAAAGCCTTTTTAAATGCTTTTTCAAAATAATCTTGAAGGAATTGAGAGAGAGATATATATATAATATATACCAGTCTTGAACGATTAATTCAAGTTCATTTAATCACACAGTCTTTTGTAGGTCTATCTCATAATATTTCTCATGTAATTCAATCAATATATTTGTGAAAAAATTTGAATTTTTGCAAAATGTTTTTAAAGGACTGAAATGAATGAGACACCAGTCTTGGACGGTTAATTCAAATTTATTTGATTCAATCATACGATCTGTTAGGTAGATCACAAGGGCGACGTACGATTAGTGATTGGTGCAGCCGGTGGCACGAAGATCACGAGTGGCGTGGCGATTGGAATGCTCTTGAATCTCTGGTATGATTACGACATAAAAGAAGCGATTGATGCGCGGAGGCTTCATCATCAAGTGAGTATGAGCTATAATATGAACATTTAAATTTGGAAAAGTAATTCTATAATTGAAAACAAAGTTTTCTTTGTGCCATTACAATTAATTCGTCTTTTAATTTCCTAATGATAGTTTAAAAAATTGTAACTAAAATATATCTCTGAATTATTATTTTAAAAATTATTAAATTTTATATGTTAAAATCATTTAAAACAAAAAATAGGAAAGATTTTTAAAGAACATATTGATAAAGGATGGTTTTAGTAAAATTGTTATTCAAATATATTTTTATAATTATTATTTAATTAATTGAAGATAAAAGATAGATTAAAAATTTTATCATAATTTGTATTTACTACAAATTTTTCTTGTATAATCAATTATATTATAATTCACACACACTATGCATATGCTTCGATATATTTTTTCCTGGAAAAATTATTTAATAGCTTTTATTATGTAAGAAATTTTATTAATATGTAATCAGACAAATGAATAAACTTCATTTATCAAACGTTAAATGTAAACCATTAAATGGGAAACGCTATTATTATATATATTTATTGATGATATTTGAGGAAACTATTAAACAATTGCAGCTGCTGCCGATGAATATCCAAAATGAGAAAAATTTTTGCCAAGTCACCTTAGATTATTTAAAAAAGATCGGACACAACATCACCACTTTCAGCGGAATTGGTAGTGCGATTACGGCTATATCCAAAGAAAATGGATTTATAACAGCAAACTCGGATTATCGTCGACAAGGAACTACAGCAGGATTATAAAAATTATTGTATAGGATCCGCACGGATGACTTTGTAACGTAAGGAAATTTGATTCTTCTTTGCGTTACTGTAATTTTTCTTAAATTGTAGTAACAATTGTAATTTAGGCATACAATTTCTGACAAATGCTCTCTACATAGCGTGGAAATTTTGTCACTTTTTATTTAGAAAAAATGCAAGAATAATGTACTTTACAAATTACGAAGTTATCCACAGGATTGTATGTGATTAGATAATTGTGTAAATAAAATTTTTACTTTTAATGTTATAACTTTAAGAAACAATTTATGTATTTCAAATTGAAATCGTTGGCATGTATGCCAATTAAAATACGTGCCGATTCAAAATATAAAGTTTTGAAATGAATATGATACCTTTTATACTTGGCTGTAAATACTTAAAAATTGTAATTGCGTATATAATATTTATTTATTATTATATTTCATCGATTATCGTTTCTCTGTACATATCATATCTCATAATATTTCACACGTGATTTAAATATATGAAAATGTTTCCACACTTTTTGTGTTAAGTGCAATTAAATTTTAAATGTCTTAAACTATGTTTTTCTATTTTAAACGAAAGATAACATACCTGTAAATGATAAAATAGAATTCTATTCTTGATAATGCAGGCGACATGATAATACTGCTGCAATGTGAGAGTCATGCAATTGTATAATGTAAAATAACATCGCATTATTAAAATGAAAAAAATTAATTATAATGCTTAGACAAATAATGAATTTTTATTCTGAAATTAAAATCATATTACAAAACTGAAGACAAATAAGATAATAAAGTTAAAATTAAATAAGAAAATAAAAGACCCTCAATATAAAAAAAATAACAATTGTGTGATATTAAAGGCGATAAGGGTCAACAAGTAAATGACATTTGAAAACTAAATTATAATAAACATTAATAAATACTAAATAACAAATTTAATAAAGCTAACAAATAAAATATACATATATGCTTTTTACATGTTTTGGCTTTAAGTTTAAGTCCTCTTCAGATATAATACAAAAAAATGTGTATTATATCTATGAGATATTGTATCTTGCGATACATTATTAGTATCTTCACTGCATACACTTGTTTTTTTTTGTATTATATCTGAAGAGGACTTAAACTTAAAGCCGAAACATGTAATAAGCATATGTATTTTATTTATTAGCTTTATTAAATTTGTTATTTAGTATTTATTAATGTTTATTATAATTTAATTTTCAAATGTCACTTACTTGTTGACTCTTATTGCCTTTAATATCACACAATTGTTATTTTATAATAAAGTTATGCGAATACGATATACTTCTACATATTGTTGAAAGAAACAATGTAATAAAATTTATTTTTTATTAATTACTAATTGTTGTCATTATATTATATATAATTAATGTAAATTTTTCTTATACAAGTTAATGTAAATTACATAATTTAAATTTATTTCAGGATACTAATAATTAAAATTAGTCATAATTATTGCACATAAAAATAAGTGGAAAGTTATTAATACTGACATTTAATCAAATTAATATTATACTCTTTTAAGTTATGTTTTTCAATAATCTGCAGCATTTTCATAATTATGCTCTGATAAACACGTGCTGGTATTTACCATCCTTAAAATTTTATAGTGACAGGATTTATAATTATTTTGCAATTGAAACAGATTTTGTGATAAACAAAACATTGCTTGTGTATAAAATTTAGTACAAATTTTCAAATTACCAAACCAGCAAATTAACATTTACAGTCATTAATTACGCAACATTAATTATGCATTTCTTGACATGTATTTGTAAAGTTTACGGTTTTTTAAAAATCAACAAATGATTCGATGAAATAAACAAATAAAATTATGTAAATGAGATATATTTTCATTTGTCAGAACAAACAATTTCAACATTTTCGGATAAAAATCTGATTATCATCAGGATAAGTTCAATTGAAAATTAAATTTCAATTCAAAAAGAAAATAAGAAATTATGGTATATTTATAGTTTTCAAATACAATTTATTTCTAAAAAAAACTTGTGTAGCAATTTATAATTCAGATCAAAAGAATCAACAGGAACTCTTTCTTCAACTCAAGGTTACTGCCGCTATAATTAGTATTCTCTTTAGATTTCTACCTTAACCATTGCACTTGGTGTTCGTCTGGAATTTAAAATTCGAAATTCCGACCATTTGTACATGACCTTCGTTGACGTCAGTATTAATACCGGAATGTATTTCTTCCGCATTTACATCATATCGGAACGAATTTTAAAACGGACGAGTTTTTTATTTGCAACAAGACAATTTTTCATGCACTGACTGCAAATGTTCTTTTTTTTTACAATTAATGCGATCTTTTCTATATATAAAATATGTCCTTTAGCTGAATCCATCTGTTTTAAACTGTTTAATCTTCTGATACAGTCTATCTTCGAAATAAAGCAAATCACAGATAAAGATTACTAGAAAGTAAAAAAAGTACAGATTTTTTAACTTTTGATCAACTAATAAAAGAGATAAAAACGTTTATCATCACGCAGGAACAATTCTAAAAAAGTTTCATAACTGTTCTGACTCACTCTGATCATTCTGTCAGCTTGACAAGATAATTCGCAGTAACACCGCACATTGACCAACGTTGTACTTCCATCTCGCAGAACATACTACGTATAATACATATGATACAAAATAACATTGCGGATCACGGTAGTATTTGATTGGTCTGTCTGACGTATAAGAGAGCTGTTTTACCATTGAAAGTTTCTCATGAGTCATCAGACATCGACCGTGAGACAGATTTGCATATTCAATTATTATTTTTTGTGGAGCGGATTCTTTCAAGAATAGATACATTATAAAGTCCATGTATCCCTGATATGATAAATTCACGAGCATAAATTGAGCAATTCAACAGAGTCTTAATCTGAAAATTCCGATTGTGATTATCCTTATATCACCGATATCACATTATACACTGCAGAAAAACAAAAAGAGAAGCGGTGTTGTTATTGTCCGATTATCAAACAAAGCGTATGCGAGCGAGTTCGTGTGATTTTATGTCGGACTTTCTCGTTTCAGCCGTGTCTAATTTCGACGAAATACATTGTTCGATATGATATCAACATGGCAGTAATTTGAAGAGTATGCGGTTTACGGGAGTTAATCGAGATCTCCGTTTACTATTGAAAATAAGGAGACTTGTCCAGCCGCAGAGAAAGAGAGGGAAAGAGAAAGAAGGAAAGGGACGAAATGGTAGACAAAGATTCTTAATTTCCGGTGCTTTGTTCTTGTGACCATGGTAGTTCGTTTCATTTCCGTTTCGTTGTGCCGAGGTAAACGAAGTCAGAAAAAAGGAGATACCAAACATTATGAAGAGCGGTCGCTGTTACGATTAAAGCACGGAACGTTCGTATGCATACCTATGATTGTTGAATTATTTATTGTACGCATTTAATGTAAGAATCGATAATTAATTCTAGAATATAAATCATAATATCTTAAAATACATTTAATGTATAAAATGGTTGTATAAAATCTGGTTTCTTAAAAAACGTCTTAAATAAAAATTGAAAAAATTTTGTAAATATTATGCTATATTGTACGCGTTATTTTTATAGTGTAATCTAATTTTAATAACTTTAAAATTATGCCAAAGATATTTGAAAAACAAGAATAAGAAGAATGAAGATAAATTGTGTATGTTGCTCGCGTGTGCGAGTAAAACTTAAAAAAAAATCCTATAAATATTAATCAGCTATCAACGTGTTCTTTTTAAAGCGTCACTCTTATTATATCATGTACTTAAAAAAAAATGGAATTTATTAAAAATATTGTATCCATTGTTGCTTCCAACATATTCTTTCAAGAACTCAAAAACTTTGTGTTACATCTGATGTTTTCGCTATTAATTAAATACGTAGATTGCTCTGAAAGTTTCCGTAAGATGGTATTAGGCGTCGTGTTACATTAAAACTGTTGATATGTAACTTTATTTTATCTTTTAATGGCACTTTTGCCTTTGACGCATCAACATTCATTCGTTTACCATGAGACATATTCAAAGTTAAATCGCTTTCGGAAGAAAACGAATTTATCACGAGAAGATTATCGCATGATTTTGTGGAAACTTTTGGAGCAATCCTAGTATAGCATTTTTACATATTATTCTATATTTTTAATATCAAAACATGATGTATCATACTGTTTATCATGATACATATAACCTGTCTCGCAAATAATTGTAACACCAATAAGCGTTCTTCCGATTTTAATCTTCTATACGTTTTCGTTAGTGATATAATTTTAATTAACACCATCCTCGCTTCGAAGTCTACAACAAATAATTTTTACGAGTACAACCAAAACAGACTTTCATCAAATTATAGTCATTTATTTGTTCCGAGCCTTTTTGTTAATATACTTAATTATTATTAAAACAGACTTTTCATAACATTGTTTTTTTCACAAGTTAGTAAGATTAAATATTTTTTTAACTATATATATGTGAATGTTAATAACTAATATAATAAATTTATCAAACGACTAATAAAATAAACTTATTAGCGATAGTAATCTTCATTATAAGTCAATATTTATCTCTGTTACAAAGTGAATGTCTTTATCAAATATTACATTGTATAACCAAAACTATTATAAATATCATACGTGTATGTAAAAATAAATAAGAAAATAAATAAATAATGTAAATAAATAACAAAATAAGGAAACTTAAACAAAATCAATATATTATTATTTAATAATAACAATAATTTACAATAATTTATTGAATAATAATAATATAAATAATATGTTATATTAATAAGAGAAAAATGTGTTACATTAATACGTATTACCTCTGTTAATAAAATTTTAGAAACATTTATTTTTAGTTATAATAGATTCCTTATATTAATAATGGTTATAAGTAAACTCACTTATAATTAACCTGTTTACTATTTATTTAATTTATGTATGAGATCATATTATTCTGTGTTTTTATTTTTTTTATTAATTCCTTTGATTAAGCTTTAATATGAATATAGATCTAAAAAAACTTTTTCACAGTGAGACTTTATAAAAACATACACTGTTTTGAAATGAATATGCAAACTTTGATAATTTTGTTTCCTTATCCCTTTTCTTTATGATAATACCTAATAGATTCATACGATATCCGATGACGATGATGTGATATTCAATAAAATAATTCGGTTTTAGTCAGTAACATTTTTGTCTTTAGAAAACAAATTCTATTGGATATTGAACGTCGTACGTCGGATGTCGTGCGCTGTGTGAATCCATACGTAAGCAGGAGTTTTTATACGGCGCAACGGTATAGGCACCTGTGATCGCGTTCGAGTTACAGTCGTCAGTCGAGAGCCGGAGTTGGGTCTGATCAGACCCACATCACCTCTGACGAGGTTTTTTGAACGGAAAAGTAGAAACACTTTCACCGGGATGCTGAGGGAAACGATTCTCGTTTTCGCGGCGCTCATTCTGTTTGCCAATGCCACGATAGTCAATCACTGCGACTCTGGTAAGTTAAATACAAATGTATAAATATTATAAAAATACATTAACATATTGAAACACAGTTTTTAGTTTTTAATAAATTACGTTTAAAATGCGAAACATTTCTGCAATAATATTCATTGCTTTTCCTATATAATTATGTAAGATAACTTATTTATTCATGTAGTACCGTAGTTACGTAAATATACCGACGAGTTGACAAACGAAAATTTGCTAGATTATAACTAAATTATCAATAATAATATTGTCATTTTAAATATGCGCAAAACAAAATTTTCAGTAAAGCGTTATTTAAAAGATTTGCGGAAATAATTATCAAATTTACTTTTAATGTACTAAGAGTTATGATCGTCTTTTAATGTTACTGGAAAAGTTACAGAGATCTCAGTTACTTATTTAAAATTAAAACTGCTTCTCTTTACGTGAAAGGATTCGTCGATATCATTAAGTATCTTCATGAAACTTTCTCGACGTTGCATTGCGTCAAAATTTATTATACAGAATGTTCTAAAACATTTGGTCAAAGTTTACCGATTTTTTTACTTGCATTTTTAAAAATGTTATAACTGTATATTAAGTATTATAGGTGAATATTTTTATTTAAAGTTTCCAAGAAGAACAAATAATCCTTTATTTCTTAAAAACTTTATAAAAAATTAAATATGGTTTATCGTTAGGATTATATGTTTCATGAAAATTCTTTACAAAAATCAACATAGGGATAAAAGTAAGAATAAAAATGAAAGAATCTGGTCATAGTTCGTTGTCAAGGATAGGCAAACTAAAATACAATATATCTTATCAATAGACACATACCATGATATTGTATTGTACATTCCAAGCTAAATTAGACATCTTGTTTTTATTTTTAATAGTATTTTTAGATTTCTCGTTACTGATTCATTAGCAATAAAAATATTTTTTATATAATATTATTTATTTAAATGTTAAAATTTTTTCCATAATTTAACTCTTACTTAACGTATAATTTTTCTACAGAATATACTGGCAAAGTTTTATCATATATGTACTTTAGAATATTCTGATGGAAATGAGGGACTGTTGCAATATATTTTCGATATTTAAATTTTTGTTGTGACATATTGTATACTATGTAATATTGGACGTATAATTTTATCTTATTATTCTTTCAAAGATCTTACAAGTATTTCTCAGCAGAAATGTATTATTCGTAATTATACGATAAATAGTTGATGCTGGAAATAAAATTTTTTTTTCATTGAGTTATGAGAAAAAATTATTTTTAAATTTATTATACGAGTGAAACATCAAATAATTTTATCGAAGATTGCTTCTCATACTCGTGGTAGAAACTATAATTAGTGTTCCCATAATTTTATTGTCAAATAATAATGTTGCGCTTAATGACTCCTAATTATTAAAGATATGTGAACGAGCCAACAAGTATAGTTTTATTATTAATACCTATATAATTGCTTACAAGAAATATAATTGACACATGGTGAAAGTGAGTGGAATACTAACTTATACGTTAATTTACAATTGATTTGTTTTACCGTTAGAATTTCAATGCTAAATTAGAAATTTTGCATCGTACAGTTATGTTAGTTTTATGTAGTTTAAATTGTAGTTAGTGTAGTTTAAAATTTTGCGTTGATTTTAAAATAAAAAATAAATATTATGATTTGCGCGTGTACAAGTACATAAACAAAGTCTCTTCTGTACGTTCGAAGTATAGTAAACAAAATAACAGGAAAGAACATAATATAGATAGATCGATTTGTGAATACACCGTTAAAACTGTAGTTTCTTTAAAGAAGTTAGACTAAAGATATTATGTTACTGATACTAAATACGACAATTACGCATGCTGATAACACGTTCATTTTGCGTTCATTTTGCACATTTTCAACGTGGACGTATATTTTATACTCGTAAAATATATTTATTGAATTATTTTTTTCAGCTGAAATATTTATTTCTCTGTATGTGTGTGTGTGTGTGTTCGATTCATTGTATGCTTAAATGGATTGTTGCATTGCAACAATGTAAGTGTACATGATTAAAAAAAAATTATATATTCTCAAAAAGATCATTTTTATAAAGAATACACAAGAAAAATTAAAATCACACAGTCATGTTTGTATGAGTACAATTTACATTCGTCTTATTGTCTAGAATTTCTTACTGACCAGCTGTCTAGTCATTTTAGCAGTAACCTTCAAGATCATGACGGATCAATCATAATCATAAAAAGCAAACGTGTCATCATCTTTCAATCGGAATAAACTTATATTGTTTTTTTTTTCTTACGACATGCTTTTCAAATTGAAGACTTAAAGAGAATTTATTATTAATGCCGAGTTATTGATTGATGTGTAATTGTCTGCTTTTATGAGATGAATTAATCTAGCACTCTAGTAAAAATCTATTAATATCGATGTCTAATAAATTAAAAAAAATTTTTAAGAATATCTATATTAGTGCGAATAGATATCGTACGATAACTATACGATACGTTCGTCTTTATATATTCTTTATTATTCATTCTCTCTTACTTTACATTCTCAAATACTGCACTGGGACTCTCGCTGAAGATAAAATATTTCAAGGCAATCAACTTTATAAAAACCGTACAATTTTTTGTTCTCGTTCATCCTTTATATTTTTTACATAAAATGTGTCTATATGTATATTCCTCAAACAAAGAGCATGCGAAATATTACTTTAACGTCAAATTAAATTGTCTTTTGTGAATAAAATAATCACGTTTAATTAATGTGATTTACGTAATCGAATAATTTGAAATCAAACTATGTGAAGACTCAACAGGTATAAATTATATCCATATATTGATCGAATAACGATTTATGATTTATGATTTTAGACGTCCCATTCGAAGATGCCAATCAGATCAGTATATCCGGCTGCGACAAGCCTGAGTGTTCGTTAAAACAGGGAACGACTATCACCATAGAAATGAAACTTGTGCCTAACAGAGATATTCAGAGTGTGACTAATAATGTGAACGGGATTCTTGCTAGTGTGCCTCTACCATTTGTAGGCGTTGATGGAACAAATGCTTGTGATAATATTTACGACGCTGATGGTAAAGCTGTCGGTTGTCCCTTGAAGAAAGGCGAACAGTATATGTATAAAAACAGTTTCCCTATTCTATCAATATATCCCAGGGTAATCTTGTAAACTATGAAAATTTAAAAAAAGACTCATAATTGCGCATATTTATTAATAATTAAATATATATGTATAATAAGACAGCATATAATATACAATATAATATACAACGTTAATTTGAGATTGAGACCACAAATTGGAAATTAACCAATTAGAAAAAAGAAAATCAACATCGAGTTAGGTAACTTTGTTGTAATTGGTCAAATTCCAATCTAATTTCAATCTTTAGTCCGATACCGGTTTAAGAATAACTGAACGATGATAATACATCTCTTCCCTTTAATTATGCGCAATTTGTTTCTTTCGTAACTTGACTTCAATCTGTTGCCACAAATGTTTATTATAACTTTGCTTACAGATTCCAGTAACCGTACGTTACGCATTGCGAGAAGGAACTGACAGAATTATATGCTTCGAAGTACCATCGAGAATTACAAAATAAAATGCTTCGTTTTGTTGATTTCGGCATATTAGAATTAAAAGTCGTAGTGCACGTAGTCAATGTAACTCCGAGCTTATGTAATTTAATCGGCTGACATTATGTAGAACTGTATGGAAACAATCCTTTCAATATAGAATATTGTGATGTATAAAATATAATTTTTTAATAAACTAATTTTCTTTTTTAATCAAAATATCATCTTACTTACTTTATTTATTTTCTCACATTAAATTTTAATAATATTTCTGTCAGAGATAAAATTATTCGAGATAAAATTGCCTGAAAATTAACGAAGACACTTTTATAGACAAATTATTAATGAGAACATTTATTAAACTAATTACTAGCAATACTAAATTTTTAAATATCTTTATAATTGACAATTGTTAAATATTTGAAATCCTTTATGAGATCGAGCCACTATAATCAAGTAAACTATATAATATGAGTAACTTCCACTCTCTAATGATTAAATAATAATAAATAGTTATAAATATTATATATTATAACATTTTAAATTTTATGGTAAGTAACACAAGTAATGGATATTTAGTAATGGATATTTGAAAATAATTAAAGAACTTTAATTTGACCGATCATTGATATCCAAACAGCACACAGTAACGTTTCAAAAATGTATGTATATGTATTTAAAATATATGTACATGTTGAACGTTTTGGAAACATTTAGTGTTACTATTCTGAATTTCTTAAAAACGTCCATTGTAAAACGCAATGAACTAAATAACTAAAATTAGACTAAATCAATATATTAAACATTTTATTATAGATCACAATCTAGATAAAATGATTATCGAGAGCAAACATACATTTTGGACACGCACGCCATTTTTAGGGCAAGGCCAGACTTTGATTTTTTACAGGGACTCTACTTTCCACTGGCCTCTGATTACATGCTGGAAGCAAAAGATTCCAAACTCTTATCACTACAAGCAGCAAGCTATTGCTGCTCGACGTTTGCCGCTTGGGCTGCGTTCGGAAATATCACCCGAGTACCCCTGAGTATCGTGTTACTCTTCTTTAACATTGGATGAACAACAAGGATAAGATGATACTCAGGGAAACCTGGGTGATATTTCCGAACGCAGCCTTGCTGTGTGCTGTCTGAACTAAGCTTTAATTTAGTAAATTTTTGTTACTGGAGATAACAAAAGTAAAACTTCTCGTGCGATGTTAAAAATATTTTCACTTATCAAATCAGCAAAAGCAACACGTCGCGAAAAGACTTGGAAAATTTTTTGCGTGAGATAAACATTTTTTAAATGTCCAAATGTAAACATACTTTGTACGTTGAATAACGTACGTTTTTAAAACATTCGTACTAAGTTCATGGATGTTTGGATCAGATTGAAACCAAGTCTGGATATCCAATGGATGTCTTGTGCTGTCTGGGTAATAACGAGCATGCCTTTATATATAAGCATATGAATATAACAGTTAATTCCAGTTAATCATACAATTGGAATTTTGGTTTTGACAATCCGTTTCTGTATTGCAATCGTTCGAAATCTTTAGTATATTTCATGTCTTCGCGTTTCTTCGTCCAAAGTGCAATCTATTCTATTTACTTATGGTATATGTAAATGTAAGTTCTACGTTAACTGCGAAGATTATTTTGAAATCCCATTATTAATAATAATATTTTCGAATCACTGTTTGTAATTTATTCTTTTAATCAATTTATATATAATGTGCTTGATAACATGTAAAAAAATATATTATTATATTTTTTGTTAAGCTATAATTGTCTCTAATTTATATTTAAAATATGTATCCATATCTTATATCTTTCTCAACATTTCTCACTATACGTTTATTATAAAGTAATTATTTCACGATGATTGTAAAAGGGTTAGTATTAATTTATCATATGCGCATTGAATTTATACAATGCATGATTAACGTACGTAATATTCAATTCGTATTTCGTCCGGTTAAACTTGAGTTGATGCATGCCCATTATTGCGATTTTACCGTTGGTCGATCGAAAAGTATTCACAGGCGTATAATTAAGCCCCATAGGTAGGAGTCGAGGCGAGAAAATTTACACATATGAATATTAAAAAATGTCGAAAAATGGAAAAAAAAAAAAGGTAACTTGCAAATGAAGCATAACTCGACAGAGAGTGATTCCCTGGAATATGTGTATATACAGCCTTTGTGAAAATCCCACTAAAGTGACAAAGAAAAAATTCGACTTCTCTGTAAAGCAGCCAAGTTTACAAGAATAATTAAGATTTATGGAATACTGTAAAGAAATTAATAAGCAAGCTTTAAAAAGAAATAATGCATGATTGGAACTGCATATACTTTATAAATGGACATGCAGATCTGTATGTCTTTTCTCATTTTTTATTAAGGAGGAAAATGAAAATTCTGTATTTTCTCTTTAGTGATATACTAAGAAGATAAAAATGTAATAAAATGTAATAAAAAGAATAAATTATTGCATAGTCACCTTTACAAGTTGCCTTTACAATTTATCATAACATAGCGTTTTTTTATATAGTCTAGACAGCATTGTCTAATCGCATCTAATCGCATTACAATCGGTGGGAATATCGAACAATAATTACAGGTAAGTACAAAGGTGAGTTTTTTAAGTTATGATGTTGGATTGTTCGCAAAATTCATGAAATGAATTTGTTTATCACATTTCAGTGTATTATTGTTAATGATTACACTATGGGATTGTTTTAATTTAAACAACATCGATGTAAAAAATAATAACATAAGTGAAAGTTTGAAATTTATACATCGTATAAGGAAAGAAAGTCTTAAAAAATTTTGATAGATCTAAAAAATAATTGGACCATAATTTATTGGACTATTAAAACATTTATGTAGAAAAGTATGATAAGCAATGCTGTACAAAGTTTTGATAATCCAGCAATCAGCTTGAGCATTGTACATAATTATTTTGATAGTCCAATTAAAATATGTTCAGAACTATATCTAATTACAGTCGTAAATACTTCATTGTAGTAAAATCATTTGCTCTGTGTAATCCTTATTATCGTTCCAAAAACATCATCTACGTCAGATGCTGAGTAAAGTTCACCATATGTTGTTTCAAGATATTTGAACGTCTGCAAGTGCATACACGCAACCGAAAACGATTTGGGATTTCTATTGATAAATCATTATGTTCGAAAAGTCATTAAAATTTAAATTTATTCACTTCTTGATTGCAGAACTATGTTGCGTTATTCTGTATCATCATTATGATTTATGTAATCTTAATACTTAAAATATACATATATAAATTGACAGAACGTTGCTTATCATGCGTACACCGCATATGAGTAAACATCGCTCAGTTGAGAAACTCGTTCTGCTCGTATTACGTAAAATATGTTAATATATATTTGAAAAACATTAAATAGTTCTATAAAAAATTATTCATCAGCAAAGCGTTGATGGTAATTACGTTTCTCAGAACGTTCTCATTACGCAATCGCAGATGGAGTGACGATATATTTGTATCATCAAAGCGTTAATTATATATCGCACGTATGTAATTGTACTTCGTATACACTGAGTAAAATATTAAATTCATTGATGACAATTAAATGACCTATATTAAACAATATTACACATTAATAAATAATTAATCCTGCATTAATATTTGACGATATTTCAACGTGTAGAGCGATTTCTGTTTCGCACAGTATATAATGTTTCAGATTTTTGGTAAACTAGTTTTCTATCAACTTCTCAACTAATATGATCTCAAGATTTTTCAAATCGCATTAACAAAATTTCTAATTATTTTTTATCAGTGTCTATCTTATATTAAACATATACTATTAAGTTGACACAGTCACTGCAGTATAATTGAATAAAACATATACATAAATTTAGTACGTTTGTGTTACTTATGTATTGCCTTATTCATGATTTTATTGCTTTATCCAGTTTGATAAAAAACTCAAGCTTATAGTTAGCATAGTCATAAAAAACATGAAAATTTAAAAAGAAAACGTATATAAATTGGAAGAAGATAGTTTACTGAATTTGAAGCGTATAATATCTTTTTCATTATAGTCGAAAATGGTAGTCATAAGCATGTGTGTGTGTGTGTGCGTGCGTGTGTGCGTGAAACCATAAAATAATTTCATTAATTATTTCAATTGTTTTTTTTATTTCTTTGCTTGATATTTTGGTTAAGAGTCTGATTTATTGCTCCATCTTTAATTTCCAAAAACAACTCCCAAATATTTCGCGTAAATACAACGCATTAGATTTGCAAATTTAACAAAAATCTTGATAGATTGTATCTTTTTCATTTTGTTAACTCCTTCAAATCCTGTATACGCTGCAACATCAAATTTAAAGATAGTACCGATTAAAATTTATATATTGTGTAATTTTATCGACATCATCTGACAAGAGAAGAAACCCAAGTGTCTTCGTCTAATTTTGATGAAACTTTTAATATGTTGTTTATAGAAGAAAAGAGACACGTGTTATTTTATACGTACCTTATTGCTATATATTTTAAGGGAAAACTTATAAAAATCAGATACGTAGGTCCCTTCTCTTTTGAGACTAGATGTAGTATATATAACAATGGAAAAATAGTCACAATTTTGAAACTAATTTTTACAATAATATGAATTATTATATTTATTAACCCCTTAAATTAAAAAACGAAAAAAATATTTTTAACATAGTTCCTTTAAAATCAGATCTGAAAGAGTTAATGTTCTAACTCGCGAATTTTCTGTTTTATTTTGTTGTAGCTATTTTTTCTCGGAAGTTGCGTTTGTAGAACAGTGTCGCCAGACAACACTAAGTTCAAACTTCAAAATCGGGACATAAGACGTTTAAAACTTTAGTTTTAAACTTTGTCTTGATTTTGGACTTTACATTGGAGCACAGACTTTTGTATGTATAACGCATAATGCATAAAGCTGGTTCTACATTAGTCGCATCACAGCGTCGCAAGTGTTGCGGTCCAATCAACATCAAGCTAGCTAGTGTCTGATTGGATGGCAACATTTGCGACGCTGCGATACGACTAACGTAGAACCAGCTTAAAGCATAAGAAAATCATCTAATCAATCTTTTATTTCGTGAAAAGGAAAGAAATAAAACATTTCGATTTGTTCATTTTATCATGAATTATATATTCTATATTATGCGAAATTCTGTGCTTCCCCTCGCCTTTTACCGTTGTCCGAGTTGGATTCATTGTTCCTAAATCGGTATCTCAATTCTAAACCTATTCTTTTTAGCTGAATTTCTTACATGGTTCATTTTTCCTCTTTTTCTTCTCACGTTGGAGAGAAAAAGAGAAAAGGGAGAGTGAACTGTGTAAAAAATTCAGTTAAAAAGAACAAACTTTCTGTCACGGAGACAGTGATGAATTTATGATCCGCGATCATGCATCTTTTTCTATTTATTCCTCGAAATTCGCCGTATTCGACATATCGTGTTTAATTTTTTAACGTTCGTTGCTTGTCCGAAAACAATTGGCTTTTTATTTCACCATTATAAAGACTAAAATCTTGAAAGTGATACTCAATCTGTTTTTTACTCTGTTAGTCTATACATTTTAAATCGCAACCTCTTTTTTCGAAAGGCGCAAGCAAGTCTTTTTATTGTTTCTAATTTTCAGTAAGTTGTAAATTCTATCGTGTGAAGACAAAGATTGATTTACGAACTTTATTGTTTTTATATTTTGTTTCTCGAAAATACTGAGACATATATTGAGTTTTATTTTGCTCCTTAAAGGTCAGTGAACTATTTGTTCGAAAGAAGATTTTTTTTCTTGAAAATGCCGTATGAGCCTCGATTTGTTTGTTTACGTCGCGCTGTAGATTTTTTCCGTAAAAAGCGTTTTGAAATGGCCAGTAAGCTGCAGCTGTCCTTTTCTTATAATTTTACTTCTTTCTATGATTTTGAAATATTAATATGTTTTGCAATAAATTATTCACAAATTTATGATTTTTACTAATTTTTATTTTTTCTGTATTAATATATTTTAAAAAAATATAATA
>NW_017277017.1:1064376-1077148 GCF_001594065.2 Cyphomyrmex costatus
AATATAAAATATTTTTAATTATTTTAAATTGATTATTAATTTAATAAGTGATATATTATATTATTTTGATTCTGCTTTCAACTATGTTTCAAGACCGAAAAAAATTGCAGTACGCGATTTGCAGAATCAAATATGTACATATTCACATACAAATATATGCAAGCACTTATAGAGAATCCATTATGATCGAATATAGAATTTCTTTCAATTAGTTTATTTTATATAAGCCGGTTTTCATACTCGCGACTCTTATTTTAAGATTAAGTAATATCTTAAGTGTTAATAAAACTCTGATTAGTTTATGACATCTTAAAATTGCATTTAAAATTGCATGACGAGACGGTCGTAAATAGATTTTATTTTTCAAGCGCTTTTCTAACCGCGTGGTGCCATCTGTCGTTTTCGGTCTCTACTACTTCTCTCCTCAGTCGCCATCTTTACCTCGCGCCGTTCCGCGCCAATTTTATGCTCCGGCAGTCTCTTCACAATTCACAAGGTTTGTATAGTTGTCGAAAGTGAATTTACGCATACGGGCAAATAGAATTCGATTGATAGTCGTCGATCGACAAATGTTGGACGATCAGTGACGCCGAGATACGTCGATTATTACGTGTGATCGCGGTTAATTGCGGACATAACCCGCATGGTCGTCAATTTCACGTAAACGTAGCGGGCCGGATTCAAACGTCACCTCGTCTATTGGAACTTCGCAGATCGTTGTTAGAGCGACGTATGTTACGATAACGTCCAGCTTGTTTGAGTTTACGACGCACAATTCACGCTTTACTACACATATACGTTTTTGATTTGCGTTGAATGTCGTCATGTTTCTTTTTAATTCGCTGATTATTCGTACGCGAAAAATGATCGAGCAACCGATGGTTGTTGGTGACATATTTTAGCAATTCGCGTCGATGTATTCGTTTAATTTGTTACGTTGGATTTTCGATCAATTAAACAGTGCTCCTTTATTTACAATCTTAGATAAATAATAATTTTTTTGTATTAGCTTATTTTTTTTTGTTTTTTTTTATTAAGCTGACTTTAAGAAAAATCTTTACAACAACTTGAATAGAAAGTTACATAATATAAAAAATTATAAAATAAATTTGATAAGATATAATAACACGTAGGACTCTAAAAATTATAAGTAATAAATGTATATTATAAATTTTATACATTTAAAAAATAATTAATAAAATCCTATCTTCTAAATAAAAATTAATACAAATTATAGATCAATCATGTCCAACACTTAACAAACTAAAACAGTAAAATGTCCCATCGAAGCATTAACGGAACGAAAATAAATCAAAAAAGTATAGATGCTAGAGCTCTATAGCCGTTTTACCGTTTATTTTTTTTATTTCTTTGTCTCGCTCAACAATAAAACAGCAGTAGAAGCATTCAGCTCGCGAACAAAATGTTGGTTGCCTAATCTATAATTTGCATCTGTTTTAAAATGAAATTGTTAATTGTTTTTAAAATTTACAAAAGTTAAAATTTATGTTTTGTTTTAATTTATAATATAATTTTTATATAACATTAACTGAGGTTAAAATTCTCTGTTATTGTTTTATTAAATTTATTTGATAATTTTTTGCATATATAACTTTCAATTGAATTTATGTGTTTTGTAATTTTAAAGTTTATAATTTTCCACGTATTTATTAAATTTGTTTTGTAATTTTAGAATTCTAGTCATATGTTTTCCGATTTATGTTTAATTTTATATGCCATACATTTTAATTCAAGTACTTACAGTAATAATAGTATTTAATATGTATTTTTTATATATATACGCGTGCATTTTTTCTGATTTTTTAAATGCTTTTACATACATACTACATATATGATATAAAATTACAAATGAAATTTCATCCTATGTTCTGACACAAATTATAAATCGTGTGAAATATGCTTTTTTAAAAGTGCATTAAGGATGTTTTGGTAATATCGGCTAAAAATATCAATCAAACATCAGCCAAAAAATTTTGGTCGTAAACACGTCCTAAAATTAACTACAAAAACAAAACAAGTAACTTGGCTTATAATGGTTCAAATACAGCTAAATGACCATATTTTGTTGCAAATAAATAACTTTTAACGAATACGTAGATTTAAATAAACTTTTTGCTCAAATATTTATTAGTTTTATTAATATATTTATAAAATGTTTAATATTTAATTTAATTCATAATGCTACTTCTTTTTTAAATTTATAAATAACAAAACGCGGGATATATTTTACAGATACAAATTAAGACTAACAAAATTTAAAAAACTTAAACCAATAAAATATTATGCTTAAATTTTATTTAGGCGTAAAAATAAAACAATCTATAATTCTATGAAATTTATATATTTTTTTAAATATTTTTCTTTATGATACTTTAAGATATGATATAATACATACATCCTTAATATATTCTCTTCATATTCTATATAATTGTAGATAAATGAAACCGATTGTGAGATGCAGCAACAGAATTCCGTAACTGACTCTGGATCAAAAAAGGAAAAGGGACTACACGAGCGTAACGATCCGTAAGTAAATTTATTTGTGGTACTCACGTAATTATTAATTGATTGATTACCACAATTGATTGCGTTTTGATAGACGCTATAATTAAATAGAGAAAGAGAGAGAGGATTGATCTTTTATTCATTCATTATTTCATGAAATTTGCAAAATACGTGGTTACTGTGGTATTTGTATCTCTTTCACTGTCATCAAATCAGAGTATAGCGTGACAATTTTTTATTTCTCCCATATTGTCATCGTACTCCTTTTTTTCAACAAATTAAAAGTCAATAATTAATATTTACATGAGAAATGTTGCATATAATCAAGTTACGTCGAGACGAGTATTTCCATATCAATTATTAAAGTATGAAAGTAAATACAGACTGATATAAATTGACTGAATTATTTCCTGTTTACATACTATTCATTTTAAATATTAATCAATATACTTGCTGTGTAGTATAATTAATTTCAAACATACATTTCGTATTGCGTATATATATTTGAAATTGAAAGACGCGAATGTGTTTTATGATCAATTATTCAACTTTTGTATAAAATAGTAAATGAACTATTCGATTTAAATTAATTAATATATATTAGTATTATAGCAGCACGTTTGTCAATATCTAATTTACGTTGCATAAATTAATTTTACGACCAAAAATTAATTTATATACTGCAACCTCGTGCAATTGTCAAATGCTGTATATAACATGCCTATTTTGTGCGTATATGTGATTTTGGTAAAATACTTTAACGTTCAATATTCAATAATTCCTTAATTGGGACAGATGCGTTAATGAACCAGTCTCACTAACGATTTCAGTTATTGGAACTGCTTTATATAATTGCAAAGGATTTGACTAAATAATGAATTGTTAAATGCGTGCTATCAAATATTTCTCTTTATATTTATTGTTGCTTCAATTGCAGTAGTTAGTAGTTCAATATGTTGTCTCAATTTTTGTTTCGTAACATTTTATTTTCATTAACATTCACGTATTGTATTTTGTTCGTGGCTAAAGCCACTGTTGTATAGTACAATATATTTCAGAGCTAAAGCACGTTCATTCGACAAACTTTTCAATGCTTTATGTATACCGCATTATGATATCTAACTCTCTGCTAAAATTAAATGTCAGTAAAGTCTAACAGCTTGCAGAGTTACGCAATAGAGAGAACCAACTTTAAAAACCACTTTTCCCGCGGCGATCTTTTTACAAAAAGACAGTGGGAATAAGATTCTACCCTCTATTCTTCAAAGTAAAGATTGAATGAAAATTCGAGAAGTGTCGCAAAGACGTTCGAACTTTTTAAGACAGAAAAATATTCCGAGAGTTAAGTCCGTATTATAAAAAACTAATCGAATCGCCATCGATCGTAAAAATTTGTCGGAGAACTCATGAAAATCTACATTCACTTTCACGTGAACAGAGTCGTTCGACTCTGCGTGTTACGTCTGGATTCTTCCGATCGCTGCGGCGTTTAACAAGCTCGCGCGATTTTTAACATCATAACAGAGAGTAACAATGGTATGTTATATTATTTTCCACGAAATTTTGTTCCCGTGTCGGCTTGTATCGAGTGGTCTTACCGTGTTCCACAATGTGATCGACGTGAACACGAGACGATAACCTCCATGGTGTTTCGTGCCTCTCTCGATGTCACGAAATCTCATGCCCTGCAGTAATTAAATATGATTTATGCAAAAATAACGGAAATACATATTGTGTGCGAGAGCAACGAAGCAGGATCATTATCGTGTCATTTTACGAACTCGATGTACATTTAGGATACATGATATAACATGAATCTCTTAAGATTAACCCTTTACAGAAATCCACTTTAATAGTGACAAATTTAATAAGATAGTGATTAATTGAACAACAGCACTGAAAAAAATGTTGTTCATAGTATCGATGAATGACATTTATTGACTTGAAATTCATTGATATAATGAACTTTTAATAGATATTATGAATATTGTATTGAGTATTTTTCATTAGCTAATAACTGGATTTATTAATATAATGTACTTGAATATATCATAACTTAATGGAACATTTAATTAAATTAATGAAAAAGTTCATTCTTTCAATAAATATGTTCATAGACTTAATAAATTCATTCATTAGATGTCTATTATAAAATTTTATAGAAGTAATAAAATACATTCATTATATTAACGCATTTTTTTATTAGTTAATAAAGTCTGCACATTAACTTAATAATGGAATTCATTATATATATTAAAGAAAATGTTTATTGTTATTATAATAAATCCATGGTAGATTGTTTCAATGTACATATTCATTGTCACAATGAATTCTGGTAATAGTTTATAATAACTCAAATTAATAATTTTATAAAACCTAAATCATTATAGGTATAAAATTGTTCATTGAACCAATTTTAATGAATTTTTTATTAATACCAATGAATATTTTTATGTATTTACGTACATTTTTGGTTCAGTGAGTGCTTTTAGTATTCAATAAGTAATCACTATGTTTCGGTATTAAATTTCTGTAAGAGGTCTAATTTTAGATGTAGTTCTCAAAAAAGATTCTCTCGTTTGCATAATTTAGAAATTGTAAAAAATTAAAATTTATTTATTCAAAGAGCAAAATAATTATTTCTCAAGCTAGTCTTTTTGTCATCTCGTTATTTCTGCTTAATCGCTCAGGTTGGCAAACTATAAAAGGCAAATAAAAAAAGGTATCGGTGAAGGGATGTACGAAAAACGTGAAAACGAAGGTTGACACGAGTAAACGAATTAACGAACCCCGGATGAAACTGTCGTCCGCAAAGTACCTGCCATTTTTCGCCCCCAGGAGGGACCCCTCTACATATTTACACACTATTCGCGATACACGTACACGTACATGTACATACGTATATCTATGCGAGAGAACGAGCCCACGTGACCTCGATGCGAGAAGAGTGAGACGTTCCCTCCTCGGAGAAGATAGCTTTCAGAGGACGCATTCCTGCCTTTCAGGAGCTTTCAAGATGACCATGATCCGTGACACCGGGGAGCATCTGCTTCCTCATCCGCCTCTTTCGCCTCGAGGTCTCTCACCCTATCTCGATCTGTTCCTCCACCGTCCTATCCAACGTCGCCCAACTCCCCCCGACTTCTAGTCCTCTTAAACCACTATAAACCGTCTTCGACACTGAACCGAAAGCAAGCACTCCTGCATGGACGAGCGAGTACGCGCGAGCACCTTAACCCGCCGACTATCAAGAGCTACCTTCGTGCCGAACGGAATGGTCTGGACTCCTCCCAGATTTAACGCGAAAATTGGCCGCTGTCTTGCGAATCGATTTAAATTATGATTCGAACGTCTGCGTGTACCTACTCCAGAACGCTTGGTCGGCATGAATGCGAGTTCTTCCATTCTTCCATTGTGAAATCAATAGGTCAAGCATCGTTGCTCGAAATTTTTAAAATGTTTGCACTTAAAATAAAATAAATATATAATTCAGGCATTAAAGAGAGAGAGTAAGCGTAGATGCTGAGTGCAAAAAGTGCAAGCAACGCAAATAAACTAAATATTACAAATTGTCGAGAATCGCGAATGAAATTCTTGCGAGGTATTTGAAATCTGTTGTTCGTTTATCAATCAGTTATTATTACAATATTATGACATGGGTATACTGTTTACCGCGGTGCAATATGCAGTTTAACATGTTATTCATTCCTTCAGTAAATTTAACGCAAATATTTGCGGCAAGAAAATGTCGCAAACTGAATTGAAACCTTAAACGTGGAGAAAATGCTGCCTTAACTGTTGTTTGAAATATTTATTTGAAACAAAAAACGGCAAAATATTTATTTAAGCAATGTTTTGGATAAATAAAAATTGAATACATTGGAGATGAATTGAACGCATTGAACAAAGAAAGTAGAAAAAGGAAATATCGAAAATAAGATAAAATATCTAATTTTATTATAAAAGTATAAAATTTTATAGATGTAGAGATTGCATATTATAAAATTAAAACAATATTATAAATTTTTTAATATATATTTTATTGTGTTGTTAAAAAAAAAATGATTACAATTATCATAATTTAACTTCAATTTATAATCATTTTTTTGGAACAATTATGAATAATATTTATGGTCATTTTAATTATGTAAATATAGTTAATTATGATATTATTAATAGTTATATATATTATAAATTGCTTGGAAGTTTTCAGTTTTTTCTTAATGTATTTTTTAATTATTGTTACCATATAAATAGTGAATTTGAAACTATAGTTATAGCCACTATAATTGCGATTGTATTTACTGAACAAAAATGTTAAATTTATTTATCATTTATACATCTTGATATTTTATTATATTAATTTACTATATTAAATTATTATGATATAAAGTATAATTTTTATAACCACAGAAATGCAGTTATAATATAATATAATAATTAATAATTATTTAACTGTACAATTATATAATCATAAATATCAGGCTTCTTTCTCTCAGTGAAGGTGTAATCCTTTTTTCTAGATTATTTTAATATCAGACTTTATTTTTAAATAATTTTTTCACCAATCTAATTCATCCGAGAGTAATTAGTCGAAACTCAGTATCAGAATTATGTGATTTGTGTATTTATATAGTTTAGTATTTCGTAAAATATATCCTGTGTATCGGTGCTTGTGCTTTTGACCTTTTGTGTCGCACAGTAGTAACGTATGTATGTACGTCGCATTCCATGGGTGCAGAAGTTTCGAGTAATATGCAAATATTACGGCGCGGCTAATTACATGGGTATCGTAACAGTTTCAGCGACCCGCCTAATTTACGTTGGCCGTTATTTTACAACTATAATTTAAACCATTTATTTTTGCGTCGCGCCGCTTCACACAATAAATAAGCAGGTGTGCTCTTCGTGTCCCCTCTCTCATGCTCGTTCTATTTATTTTTATCTCTAATCGTGTGTTTTTGCGTATACGTAGTTGGCAAATCATTATATTCGCATATATCTCTTTCGCGTTCACCGATGTTCAATAGTACATATTCCCTTAGATACCGAAACTAAACGGGAGTATCTCTATCCCCGGGAGAAATGCAGGTTTACTGTGTTACATAAGCACACCCAATTATCAGTGAGCACAAATTCACATTAATAGTAATTATTTGTCTATTAAATTTACCTCCCCACGTACGGAAAGCGCATCTCAGACTTGGGCGAATAAACGCGCATTTTGTATCTCCTGATTGATACGTTTGTCAATAGAATATGTATCTACTATCGATCGCGAATGAATTAATTAATCAGACTCGCACACACACATACACACACACACACACACAAAGTGTATTAAATTACTTCTTCATTTCTCGTCGGAATAAAATATTCGGCAAGGATTCCGGCGGGTAAAAGTTTAACGATGCCATCGGGCCACTTCGGTCGCTCGCTATCGTTCTATAATATTTCGCGGGGTAGAGGGTAGGTATAGTCGGCACGATGGGGTGTTGTGGAGCACGCGTTGTGTATCCTGCCGTTCATCCCTTTTTGCCCTCTGTTCATTTCGGCGACGTGCGTTATTCGAGTACGCACACTCTTAGAAACAGACATCCCTTTCTGCCCTAGTATTCTCCCCGGTGGTGGCGATGGTGGTGCACGAGTCCGAGAACCCCTTTCGCCGCGCCCTCCGCTCTTCCTCCGCCCTCCGTCACCTCCACCGCCACCTCCTCGGGAGGCTTTGCAGGCTGCGCGTCCGTCGCGGCGCCGTTTGCTCGTCTTTTCCGTCAGTGTGCCGTCCGCCGTCGGTCGAGAACCACGTGTTCCCAGTGGCGTGTTATGTTGCATCGCGAGGGGTGGCTGTCGTGCGTCTCTTCGTGTCACTCGCGGACAACCGGGCGATAATCAGAGAGAGGGATAACCGACGACAACTCCGAAAATTACACGTGCGCGACGTGCCGCAAAGTTTCCTACGGAATGTCATGGACGACACGCGTGGGACCTCGTTGAATTTAACGCGAGACTCGCACATGTCAGACTCCGTGGGACGGATGTAAATAAGAATAGAGTGGAAAAGGCGATATATAATTCATGATTTCTTTTCTTTTTTTTTTTTTGTGTGTGTAAAACGGGGTCCATTGCAACGGACGCAGAGTTACGTTTTATCAGCAGGCAATGTTCATTTCTCGAATGTGTTTCTAATCTTTTCATGATTGTACGAGTTGTGTGGATATGAAACGATTTAACAATGAGATGAACGAATATTATCGCAGGATTCTCTGACTCGGTGTCCCTCGTTTCGAACGGTCGATGAAAACAAAAATCGATGATTGTGTGTGATCGGATTTCATCGGTTTCTTCAATCCTCCCTCGAATCGATTTCAGGTGGTTCGCAATTATTGCTGCCCCAACGTGATTGCAGGCCTTTGCGTCCCCTAGGTCGTTACTTGGACCGATTCCAGGAAAACCCCCAAATCTGTGGTGGTCCAACGTGATTGAACATCTCCGCAGTCCTTCGGTTTTTATACATATTGCGATAGCTCGCCATCGACAAACTCGTGTCCAGTTTGGTGAACCAGAATTGTCGA
Source organism: Cyphomyrmex costatus (assembly GCF_001594065.2). NCBI lineage: Eukaryota > Metazoa > Arthropoda > Insecta > Hymenoptera > Formicidae > Cyphomyrmex > Cyphomyrmex costatus. Next base: position 1,073,475 of record NW_017277017.1, read on the forward strand.
AGTAAACCTCGAATGTCTTTAATCTCGTCAGAGTTATTGTTAATTTTTAATAAAAACCATTCTCACAGACCACTGATAGGATAAGTTTTTATCCGGCGAGAAGATTGTTCGAATTATAATTCTCGTGACTGGACATAGTGATCAGATGTAAAATTGCGTCGATTTTGTAATTAGTTTGGACGGATAAGCTATCCACAAGGAACTAATTTTGAAGACACAGTGTCGTGCTCCGCAACGCAAATTTACGTGAAAGCAAAACTTTATGTAAATATCTATAATATCTTTGTGTAAATATTTAGTATATATATATATACAACGGACAATTTACCATAAACCCGACGACTTTGTTCGATCTACGTAATACGTTTATGTCAATTGATCTTCGTTCTTCGGGCTTGAAAGATCGAATGCCCCTGGTGAATTGGTGGAGAACGTTCTCCAGATCTTCCCTAGCATCTCGTTCTTTTAACACCAACGTGGTGAACTGTTCCTTCGATTCGTACCATAACCATTGAGAATCTCTGCAGATATCATGGTGAACGTTGCGGGTTATCGGCGATGGCGGCGCCTGGATAGACCGGAAGTGCAAGAGATTTTCCATCGTCTTGGAGATTACCACGCTCGTACTGCGCTAATAACGGACGAGCAGTGGTAAACTAGGAAGCGAGGATAGAAGCAAGGACAAACAGAGAGAGAGAGAGCGAGAGAGAGAGAGAGAGAGAAAGAGAGAAGGGAGAAGGAGGAGAGAGGAGGGAAGAAAAAAAGAAGCGGTGCGGGAATGCGCATTCTCTGGTTGCTTTAATTAGTGTTTAATTAGAGACGAAATTGGGTGCACAACAGCGAACACCGAAAGCACTTTATTACCAGTAGATCGGCATCCGCGCGCTGGAGCTGGGATTCAACTGAAATGAGAGGGGATGCTGCCGGTGGATGGTTACCGTGAGGGGATCGAAAGAAAACATCCGTCATCAGTCATCCGTCTTGTCGTCGCGTCTTGCACGAATTTCAAGAAACGTGCGGGTGTGCACTACTAAGTTTGTAATCGCTACTCAGATTATCTCTTATGACTCCAACTCGAGCGAGAAGGGGATGGCACCGGTCGAGCTGATGATCGTGGCTAAATGTCCGCGGGTGATTCGGTGACTATCGAAGCGATGACTTAACGTGGGTGACACGAATACAGTCGGCTCGTGGACGAGTTGGCCGCAGATTGGTTGTGCTAGGTTGGAGAGAAGGAGAGTGCGTATCTCCACGCGATCGTTACGTCGTGCGTAATCTCTTTCCGTAACGAGGATTTGCGCCGAATAACGAGAGAACATGTGGAGTGTAGTGCTGTTGTTCCTCGGACTAATGAAGGCTGTTTCGTACGTTGCTGGGAGCGGTACCACCGCTGACGAGAAATCAGGTACGTTTAGTGTTACGTAATACGTCTTACGTCCTGTTGCGTCAGTTGTTGCACTCGAAACACAAGAAGCTCGCGTGTTATTATTAGGGTTGCTCCTCTAATAGATCGTCCTCTGTCAATACCTTGATATTTTTACTTGCCTTGTAACGACCTTGATTTCCTCTATGAATTTCGTGTATACACGATGTGAAATGTAAAATATTAAATCCAACAAATTGTCCCGATATTGATCAGTTAATACATATTTAACTTGCGATATATTTGATGGTGCAAAACGGCGATCTCACGAAATTCTCGATTTATCCGAGCGTCCTATTAACGTTCGTTATGTGTCATTGGTTGAAAATTTAAATGCTTTCAATAATTGTACTTAAAATAATATTTAGGATAAACGTACTTTTGTATTTTTATATATTTTTATGAGCTCATCACTCGGTCGTTTCTATAAAAGCACTGAAGTTACTTCTACCCTGTTTCTATGCCGCACATACGTTCTGTTCGGTAGAAAATATCAGACAGAGCCAAACTTTATACTGATACATCGGGAGGCTTCAATTTTATTTTTGTCTGACTCTTATGATAGGAAATGTCGCAACGAGAACCAGAGAGGCAAAATATATTTTTGTCAGGACCAATGAAAAACAACCGTGCGCGATCGCTTTCCGGCATTGACGATTCCTATTCGTCTTTTTCTTTCTTTTTTTTTTTTACATATAGAATCGTTAACTCTGACTAACCAGAATCAGAGAGATCCAATCTTCCTTTTCTTTCGTATGTAAAAAAAGAAGATAGATTAAATTGTATATTTACAATCATAGAACCACATTTATCGAAATTGCAGCAAAATAACATGCCATTTATAAGCTTATTGCTTTAAATATGAATCATAAAAGTATTGCAAACAGTATTACGTATTAACATTTATTTTTAACAATTATCTTTACCTATTTATTTTCACGATTCTACGGTTTATATATATATATATATATAACGTTGGTTAAAGTTAATTCATATTTTCCTCGAGGAAATTAATTTATTATACCTGTATAACTACCAAGTCATAAAATAACAGAGTGCATAATATCGAAATTACAAAATTGAATATTGCCACGCGGAGCCGTGGTAAAATATATGATATCGCGAGATTCATGTGGTAGACATTTCTACAAATCCATAGTGAATGATTACGTGCAGAATAAGAAGCTACCGAGAAATATCTTTTGTCGGCCAATAGTATGGGAGGGTATCACTTTGTTGATACAGAATATTGCGGAAACGTATCAAGAACTTACGTCGGTTAAATTCGTTGCGCCATTTCTTTGTACGTCTTCTCTCGTTCCGTTGAGCGTCCAATTATTTTTATGAAACCTTTAGGCAGTTACGCTCGTGTTCGGATGACATAAGTAACGTAGTGGAAACCTCTGACCTTATTATATCGTTCGTGTTCTAACCTTTCTCGGACACACAGCCAGACAATCGCAATTCCTTCTTGCAGTAAAAAAGAAAAACTAAATGCCAAGCAAATATATATAAAATCTTTTTTCTACTCAATTTAGAATTTCCTGAGTCTATTTTAACAATTTTAACAGTATATACTTGTCACGTATTTATACGAATCGAAATTAAAAGTTGTGTCGATAGATTTTTCAACGAGATGTGGTAGATTTATAAGTGGATTTAAATTAATGGATTTTCCAATATAGTATGTACTCCGTGTTATTTAAAGAGCTTCGATTCTTTTTGACATTTGTCGGCACAGTCAGTCGCGTATACCGTTTTTATTCAAGTAGCTGAATGACGTTCGTTCATTTAACTATAAACTGTCGACACTATGTCACTGAAAACTAGTTCAAACTATCTCAAAGTCATTGCATAGCGCATAGCTTGCATTTTTCAAGAGTACCACTTATACTTGGCGCCACCAGTGTAAAGCTACAATTGCGCGTATAATCACGTAATGAAATTTCACGAATATGTAAGATTTCTTTTATTTATTAGATTTCGATATTGATTTTACTGTTTATTTCGAGTGCGAAACGATGAAAGCGGCAATAGTTAACAGCGTAGAGCTTTCGTGCGAAAAGCCCCGAGGATCTCGTTAAGTCCTGTCAAAATTTCTGCCTTTGACCGATATTTTCGGTTGCGTAACTTGTGTCCACGAATCTTGTATCATCATTGCAATACTGAGCCAAGTCATGTAAAAGTTAATTCCCCATCGAGAGCGGAATGTTTATTTTAAGAAAAAAAAAAAAAAAAAAAAATAAAAAAA
>NW_017277017.1:1077163-1109964 GCF_001594065.2 Cyphomyrmex costatus
AAAAAAAAAAAAAAAAAGAAATTAAATAACATTTCAATCACGATTCCTAGCGGGAACGAAGGAATTTTTTAATAACATTCGTTCGCAATTTGAATCTTTTCTTACCTCTTCATATTTTATCTCGTGCGCGCATTTACGTCACAAGCACGTTATTCGCACTTCGGCATTTACTCTGCCAATTGTCTCCAGCGTAGTTCCCAATACTAAACAAGTTCACCGAGCACCGCCGAGAATTCGATTAAGGCGCTGCGATTCAGGCGCAAAGATATTCTGCCCCCGTCAATCAGGCAGAAAGGTCTAGAGATTCCGTTCCGTTGATCACAAGAGATTGACGACGAACCGAGTCGCTTATCCGTATTTCCGGCGGTAAGGGATTCGATTGGATTTTATCTCGTGCATCCACATTTACTTCCGCATGCCCGATTTGCAAGTAACGTTCATTCCCGCTTCACGTTGAGAACGCATATCGTCGACAATGTCTTTAGATTTTCTTTGTAAGTGAAGAATAGGTATGTAACTGGTACATTTTCCATTAATTCAAACTCCGTTATTATTAACTTAATAAAGTCAGTTATGCAAAAAATATACAAAGAGATCTCTCTTTTCTACTAAATAATATAATAATAAAATTATAGCATTCTCAAGAGAAATTATTTTTTATTACGAGTATCGCAAGAGATTGACGATGAACCGAGTCGTTTATCCGTATTTCCGGCAGTAAGGGATTCGATTAGATTTTATCTTGCACGTTTGCATTTACTTTCGCATGTCCGATATGCAAGCAATGCTCGTTCCTACTTCACGTTGAGACACATACGGGGTCGACAACGTAGATTTTCTTCGCAAGTGAAGAATATAGATGATAAATTTTTCATTAATTTAAACCTTGCTATTATATTAACTTATAACAAGCTCAGTTATGCAAAGAATTAGATCTCTTTCTTTTTCTATAGGTATAGATAATTTAATAATAAATTGAAGCGCTCTCTCTCTCGAGAGAAATAATTTTTCATTACGAAACAACCTATCACAGTTAATAATAATAGTAATAATTGTGAGATGCACAGGTTGTTTCTACACAGAAATGTCCAATTATCAAAGTCTTCAAAAGAGTCTTCGTCTGAATAGCCGTTCGTTTGTATCCTCGTATCGCTTTTCGGTTCGCATTGATCGGTAGCGCCACCTCGTCTTATGACAGGAACAGACCTCATGTTTAAAGGACGTAGGGCCGGAAACACGCGTATACGGACACAAACTAACCATGTACACGGACGCAGCCGGCGACACGTTACACAGGAATATATTAAAGGGCATCGCGTTCGTGTGCGTGGATGGATGGGTCTGGACAGACTGGAACTTGGCCGTTATAATAGGCGAGGGCTACGCCACCAAGTTTGAGCAACTTACCGGACAACTGAGACTTGGAGGGCCGGAGGCCGGCGGGAAGTTCGGACACGTACTGCGATTCCGCAAGTACTTTAGGCGTTTCTAGATACGGGACGGCGCAACGCCGACACTTTCACGCCGGAGCTTTCTTAGCTACGCGGGTTTAGAGCGTTAGAAGGGTATAGAATATCTCTCTCTTCAGGTTTTCGTGCTTTCGTGTCGGTGCCGCAGATGGACGCTTTCAGCTCATTTATTAATCCGCTTCGCGCTCACGAGATTAAATCGTCTTCTCTCTCGGCGCGCGTTAAAGATTAAGAATGCGCCGGAACTCTGCCGGCTAAAGAAAAAGCTAACTAAAGCCTTTAATCCCTCGATCGAACATAGTTACCGTCTGTTAATGCTATTGCGATATTTGATATCAGTGATCAAATCGATTTCTTTACACATTACGCAAATATTGATGTACCTCCATAGGTTTCATTAACGGAAACCTTTGAAATTTACATAATGAAGATGAAGCCTTTGAAGATCTCGAAAGTAGTCTTGAATAAAAACATAAAGACCGGGGAACATTATTTTTCTGTTTCTATCTGCTATGTAAATCACTGAAATGTTCTATAATTGGAACGAAAGATTAGAGACACCTTTCTCTCTTTTCTCATTTCTTTACTAAATTTCCATTCCATTTATTGATCCTGCAATTGGCGATTGTAATACTAACGCAATTACGTCGATTGAAAATTGCGAAGGGTAAGCTGTGCGTGTCGTAATAACAAAAACATGTTCGAAATGTAACAATTATCGACTGCGACGTTACGCGTTGCAGGGTGGCTTTTGTCGAGTGTCATTTGCACACGTAGAAATATTGCGGTGAAAACTCTATCGGCGTTGTTCAAAGCGCACGAATCACACACGATTATATTTTCGACATATTTGGGAAAAGGTGTATAAAATAAAATAAAAAACAATAGAGAAAGAAAAAAAAATTCAATAAATGTACCGAAGCTATTAATTGCCAGATATCTTCCAGTTGATTCAACAATATATAGCGCGCCTATAAATTTTCTATATGTCATTATGTGGATCTGGGTGAAATCAATTTCACTTATTTCTTGTTAGAAATGGCTCTACAGAAACGTCTGCTACCTAGTAAGATTCATAGTTATGACATAGTCACTTACCCGAGCGCGCCCTATATTTTTCGCCGTACCGACCCGTGATTTCTGCATACTCGTGCTTTATGGTAGGTATGATCGATAATTCTTACGGTAAAGCCGGCCGAACTTGCAACGCTAGCGAATGTCACGATGTATTTGCGTTATTAAGAGACATTGGCGCGAATGCGTCAAATCGGGTCGTTCTCGTTATTAATTACTGATAGCTGTGATTATAATGTGACAGCGTAATAACAGTCGAAAATGGAGGAATGTATATATAGCGTTGAATGTTACATTCCCTTCTCTCTCTACCACTTCCGATAATAAATATATTTGGAAAGCAATTAACGATGTTGCATACGTCAAGTGTCATTCACACGCTGTTTTCTATTTTGTTCAATATTGTGATTACGTTTCTGTTATTTAAATGAAATGTATAGATAGTTACATGAAACGCAGTTAATATAAAAGCGTTTGCTGAATCGTGCATCTCCGGAAGGCCGAGAGAAGTGATTTATTTATATTTGTAGCGATATTATATATTTATTTGTTGATGCTAAGATTAGAAAACGTATAAATATTTTAAAAGAAGTAATGTTTTAAAATGCCTCGTAGTTAGAGCGCGATTACGTTGGTAGCGAGCTAAGATAAAAATAGTGTAAAAAAATATGACGACATAATATACGAGAAAAATACATAAATATATCAAAGCACCCGGTTTTCTGCTTGTGAAAATGTAAAATTACAGCTGGGACTACAGATCGAACTGGAACCTGTGTGCATTCGCGGTTAACCGTAAATATCTCGAGATGCCGGTAGCGTTTCGTGAGAAAACTCAGTTTGCAATATCGTATGTAGCGGCAGGCAGAATGCGGACGGATAAAGAAGAAAAGATTAAAGTGTTCGTGGACGCCGGCTGCTCCACTTCTTCCAAGTGCAAACATGGGCAGGCAGGTAGGAAAAGCGAGTATATAGGCACGAGCGACGTAGTCCGATAAATAGCAAATACGAGGGACGAGAGCGTGTCTTTAAAAATAGAGAAAACGGGTCTATTCGCGATCAAAGAAAAGACCAGAGCTCGAACGATCGTTATGGTGTCTCGCCTCATGTGCACGCGACACGTGTATATACACACGCGTGCGATACGCGGGCCTTAGCACGTCCTACTGCTTTTGCTGCTGCTGCTGTTGAGATATCTGGAAGGAAGACGCGAGGGGTGATGTATATATCGAGACACACACGTCGAGTTTTCTTTCTCCAAGGGTGGTTTAACGAACCGATCCGCCGCAGTTTCCTTCCCCGTAGTTCTTCCGTATACTTTCTTCTCTTACCTTCCAGTCGCATCCCACAGAGCACTTTCGGACTGCTCCTACTTTCCCCGCTTCCGTTTCCCAATCCTCGGCTCACCGTCACGTAATGCACCCTTTTGTCGCGTGTCCTCGCCACATCTCTTTCGAGACTACGGCTCGTTCGTTCGTTCTCCCGTTCACGCGTTCATCCTATTCCGGTAATCTTATTTCTTAATTTTCCTCTCGCGACGTTTGCGATATTTCTTCCAATTTTGCGAAGGAACGATGAAACGCCTGCCGATTATGGCTTTGACTTCCGATCGAGATGAACACGACTGATTGTGAGAGGAATATCGAATTAGTCTTTCTACTTTCAACGACGTTTTCATTAGAATGTATCCTTTAGAATTAAATCCATTCGCATAGAAAGTTACATTTCGCGGTCTATGCACGTGGTGAAAATTGAGGTCCTATCGCTTCATTTAGACGTGATCGCTTGACTGATGGCAATATTGTGTTGATGTAGCTGACACGGATGACCTCGTTGACGTGACTGAGATTTAAAGTGCGTGACTAATGCGATAATATTATTAGCAGAATCACAGAAGCTTCTACGAATTCACTAATAATGTCATCAAGTTAGTTACGCATCTTAACTCTTCGTAGGCACTGGGCCTTTTGATTTAGGTAAAATTTTACTCTTAAATTTCTTGGCATAAATGTTAATTTTTATCAAATAAAGATTTTAACATGTGAGTTAAATAACTACTTGACAAGAGGTGCTGAAAAACGATTTTGAATTTTTCTAAATTTCTTGTAAAAAAATTGTTAGACTTGACAAGAGAAGACCTAAAGTCTATGCCTATGAACACATATAAAAATGTGTGTGTCTAATTATCTTTAGTTTTCTAGTTTTGTAATCTTTTTTTCAAAACTGTAAAATTTTCCGGATTTAAGAATGCATCAATTTTATCTTTATGCTTATTTTTTAGTTTTATATTATGATTTGAACATTATTATAGAATTGAAAGCTCCGTAAAGTCAGTATTTAATATACCTATTTGTCTAGGTTTTATAGTCCGTTTGGAATACGAGTATATACTATATCTGTCTATACGTACAATATTTTCAAGTTCGCTCGAAGTTTCCGGCACTTAGCACGTACGTTTCAAAGAGAGACTCTTTTATTCCCGGCGAGAGATTATCGCGCGGTCGCCTTTTCACGCGCGAAGTCTCCATTTCTGCGACTACGTGACTCAGGGAGCGAGATCTCCTTGCTAGCAGCGCATGCAACTTGTGTTAATATCACGCTTTATTGCCGCGTAATTTTTATCCCGGAGCTCTTCACGATTCATTGGTTGCCCTCGCTTCCTTTGTGATACGGATCGATGGGGCACAAAAAAGGTAGGCGCGCGCCAGCGCGAGGGAGAATCTCGCCGATTTCGTTTTTCCTCTCCGCTCTTTTCAGGAACTTTACGCTTCGCGCCTACGGCAGTTTATTTCACGCTGTGACATTGCCGGCAGGATAATTCTTCGCGTAACTCTAATCGAGAAGTGGATTCGCTTAATCGCGAGCAACTAGTTAATTTTTGGGATGAGAACTTTCATCGACGCGGCGGCATTTCGCTATTGGACGGAAAAGTTGTATAAAAGGTCCAGGGGACTCGTTTGTAATCAGAGTAAACTATGGAAAACTGTCGCGTTAAGGGAACTTTAGAGCTACATTTGATCTGAAGTTACGCGATACGCGCGTGAAAATAAAAAAAAAAAACACAAAATTGATCGTCCGGCATTAATAATGGACAAAGCGGATTATCGTCCGGGCGTTTTTCACGGGTGCCCTGTTGTTTGGTCGTAACATAATTCACTCGGTGCCTCTCGCCCTCTTCCGCCGAATGTATTGTATTTGTTGCTAATATTATTGGGACGTGTATTTGTTCAGTGGGCTTCGCGTTTAAACTATGAGTGATATATAGAGTATTCACTGTCAACCGAGTTAATGTTCAGCTTGTCGTTCGCTGTTATCATTATCGACACAATGAATTTTCATTTGCATCGTAATGGAATGGGGGATAAAATAGAATTTTAATTTTAACATTGACGTTGAGATTTGTATGCGATAGTTTTCACGTAAATTTTCCTTAATACGTTCACCGTTCTATTAGGCGTAATTATCTTCTGTTGATCTCTACTCAAACAAAATCGATAGTTTTAACACTGTTACGTTTAATCCAGTTAATGTAAGATGGTTTTATTGATGGCTTTTTAAATTCAATTCGTGCTGTTAAATGATTAATGACCGCAACGAAAGTTTCGGAGAGACATGATAAGGTAGACACATTAATGTACATCGCGCGAATCACTCGACGTGTTATCGGTTATTTCATGCTCTACAACGTCCTCCATCTACACGGGCTACCGACCTTTGATCATTCACTGTGTAGCCGACATATTTTCCAATAAGAGGAACGTAAATGTATTTATATAACGCGGCCAAGGATCGATTTGAATAATCTGTCTCAGGGATATTTCGGACAATCCAGTATGTCTTGATAACTTGAAAAGTTCGCTTTAAAGATAGCTTATCGATTTGAAAAGTGAAAGATTAATAAATGCTATTGTCGAAGAATTGGGGAAAGGAAAATTACCTATAAATATCGTGAGTTTCTCTCTGAACGTTTTTCGAATTAAAATTACTTAGTGAAAAGTCTACGCGTTGCTTGAAATTCTGAAAAAAATTTTTGCATTTAAAGTGAGACAAAATATATACTTGGGCGTTGAAAAGAAAAAAAGATATTGAGCGCAAAAAATGTAAGCGACGCGAACAGATCTAAAATTTATGGAATAAAATTTCGTGATCGATTTCAATGATCACTTCAGTGTGCCAATCGAGATCGACTTTTCGTCAGACACAATCATGATTGCTATATATTCACAGGAAAAAAAGGAGGAGCATCATACTAGTCTGCTGATTTGGCGAGAGCGAGCTCTCGCGTACTTCGATTTGCGCATCGCCGCACGTTTTATTTATATTTTCGACTCAGCCCATCGCTGAACATCCCTTCTCGCTCCGGATACATCGAATCCAATATTTTCCCCGTCGGTTTTTGGAGGATACATACCGGCTTTAAGCCCGATTCTGTCGTGTCGACAGTTACAAACGAGACGTCCTATAACTGTCAGCGATGAGGGAGATGCCAGAACGCAGAAGCCTTCTTTCTTTCTTCGGATTACATGAATATCTCGATCTTATCTTGTTCGTTTGGAGATTGCACCTACTGCACGAATGATTGCGTCTGTAGTTTTTGCATCATGTGTAGGAAACAGAGAATAGAAAAGAGAAAGAGTTTTGAATATATGTTTTTTACCTATGTTTTTTTTTTCGGGTTAATCTTGAACGATTTTTTGTTGACAAACGATTACATAATACAACACGCGGAACGGCTTTACTGAAATATCTAAAAATTTAGTTAGATACAGTTTTCAAAAATATTTCATCGAATCATCAAAATAATTTATACAGAAATGTAAAAACTTTTTCTACAGGGGTATTATCATGTTTGAATTTTTTAAATTTGTCCAAATTTTGATGACATAATTATTGTGAGGCAAAATTATTTTTATTTCTCTCTCTATTTAACTAAATTTTTAGATACTTTATCAAAATTCAATAAAATAATTCAAGAGCTAAGAGCTAGTTATGTAATAAAGATCGTTTTTCTTATATTCGAGATCATTTTAGTACAGAAACTTGTGATTTTTTAAAAGAATTTTGTCACCTTGTTTTTATGTTTTAAATTAAACGATCTTTGTTACATAACTGACTCTTAGCCCTTGAATTGTTCTATTGTGTTTTATACTTATAGAGCCTTATTATTATTTATTATTTTTATCAAAATTATTATTGCAACTTGATTTCTTATTTAAAATTTGCATTAAAAAAAATACTGATCTAAAGTTTAGTTCCTTTGAAATATCTTCTCTCTGTCTTTTCTTTTATGTTATAGGAAAATTACGTATATAATATTCTCGTAACATTTATTCTCTTCATTTCTCCTTATAAATACTTGCATTAACGCCAAGCTACTGAATAGCATGACTCCAATAGCACGTCGAATTCTCACACTTGCTCTGCGAGTTTCGGGCGCATACCACGAGTTTGATGCACGCATGCAGCTGGGGAATGCGCGTCGACACATTACAATCTTAAGTCCCAACCATCCAACCGCCAGTGGCAGCAGTCAACACAAGAGGGCTTTCGCAATTGAATCTTGCGGGCGGAATCGATTCCGCTTCCGACGTTGTCTCATGGAACGATTTTAAATTATTTCATCATCGTCGATTGTTGGTATCATGTGGAGTGAAGGGTTGAGGATAAGCGGTATAAGTGGTAAGACGCGGGAGATATAAGCCACTTTTTTCAGCTCGCATCAACGGGATCCGACGGGATATACGAATTTACTTCGAGCTAAGAGCCGTCGCTTTTTGTTCTGTATTCAGCCGCAGGTGCTTCCAGATGAAAAACCTGCGGCAGTCAGCTTTGTACGGAACCGCTCGCGATAAAGCGAAGGGAACGTTTCCTTCCCATTTACCTCTAACATTAAAAAAAATTGATATGACGGTTAAACGGGATATCTAGTACATGTTGAATCACGTCATAAGCATATGAATAAAAGGAAAACGAATGTTTTAAGCGTAAAACACACAAAGCGAGAAAAATGAAACAATACATTTTTACTGGCATGCATTTTTTTTATTCTATTCGCGTAAATCAAGTTAGAGCAATTATGGTGTATTTAGTGATGCATTCGAGCGAGACGAGACGAGAAAATATTAATTCGATAAAAACAAGTGATAAAATTTTCTCACCTTGATAGACCGATATTCTCGTTTTTCAAGATTCTCGAATTTTATACCGAGACATTCGAGAATATTGATTATCTCGTGTCATTTACTTGAGATGTTTATTTAATAACCAAGCAGCACATTATATAATTATAATTATTATATTGGAGTAAAATAATGTGTCATAATCCGACTGCTACAATATCAACAAAATCACGTTACGAATTAATCAACCCTCGCTTGATTCACGCGCGTATTATGTTTATTTAGCTTTTCATGATCTTTGTAGGTAATGTTTCTCATCTCGATATATTTCTCCGATTTTTTCGAAACGAGACAAGATGAGAAAAACAAACGATATATGATAATCTTGGAAATGTTATTTGAAATGACACGAGAAGTTCCGAGATTCTCGTATCGAAATGCATCATTAGGTGTATTCATATTGATGCGAAATCTATGTTGTCCTTTATAATAATTCGGCTCGCGGATGCGTGCGTATCCTTTTCGCCGAGAGCATTAATCCGGCTGTGACACGCGATACGACAGTGTCCTGAGATTCTCGAATTACGATTTCGACAATCAACGTCACCAGACGAGCCGCGACGTCGCCTGATGCCGCACTAAGTAATTTGCTTTGGGGCTGGCGTCGTCTCGGATGGCAGCCGGTATTTGGTCGCACCCTGGTTAGGACGCGGGACGAGGAGAACTATAAAGGAAGCCACGGTTTGTTAACGACGGATTAATTTACTGACTGCGAGAGAGGGGAATGGGGGTCGCGTAATCCCGGTACTTTCGGCGCATCTTATTGATCGAGAGGAGGTCCCACTTAACTCGCGTCGCGTAACTTGCTGTCGAGTACAGTAAACGAGCGAGGATCGTGCAATTGTTTGTATACTTATCGTACTTTTGCACGTCAGTCAGTAAAATAGGTCGGTATAAAAGGCATCTCTTAAACTGTGATCCTCGCACTTGGCCGACGGCAAATTAATTTCACAAATAGGTCACTGTTGCATCACGGCGATTTGGCGATCGATAACCGGCTGCGAATGAACGTTTGAGACTTTAATAGCAACGTAAAAACATGACTTAATAAATAGAAATTTGCAGGGGATTGTATAAATAGAAAAGTGGAGACGTCCGGTTTGGCGGAAGCGTCTTGTGATTCTGAATCTTTAACGTTTTCTTTTCATTAATGTTTTCTTTTCAGTTATACGACTTCCATTTCTTCGCCCGAGAGAAAATCGGGTAGAAAAGAGAAAATGGAACGATTTATATTTAATCATGGTTGAAATATATAGATATAAGATTAGATACTTTTTAATCATCGTAGATGTGTAAAATAATGATAGAAAGTAATATCGATTAATTTATTTCTTTACTTCCTACTTTCTATTATTAACATATACTTGACTCAATTTCACGATGAACAATATTTGTTGGCAGTTGTACGTGTAACAATTGCGTCAAGTTAGTTCACGACATCTGACTTGATGTAAAACTAGTTCCGCGCGTAAGATAGCACAATTGCCGTTACTTTGCATGCGCTAAATTCTAACTTCTCGCCGTTTAAACGCCGTAAATGCTATTATTTCCATTGCGTAGAAATTGGATAATATCGTCCTCGTCGTTGCAGTGTCGTTGTAAATCTTCGCGTTGCTCGATTTTCTTTCCTCTTTTACATTAAAGCAATTTTTCGCGATTAGCTGGTAACAAAAGAATTGTACTATTCCATTTTCTTGTTCAATAGTGGACTAACTTAAAGCATTGATTGAACACACATATCGCTCGATGATTTCCCGAGAAAAGTTCATTCGCTCCAACTTCTTCCTACAATGCCGGTATCCGCCCTCTCCTTATACAGCTTTCGCCTTACGGTATTCGTCGATCAACCTACTGTTTCTATTCTTTACTCAGTGAACTCTCTACTATCGCGTTCGGTCATTCAAGCAGACCTCTCGATCTCCCTTTAAGGAACTGCCGAAGACCATCCGCGTGCCGGTTTAGCCGCTCGTTTTTCCCGATCTCGTAACAATGCCGCCAACGGAGATTCATGGTTGCTCTAGGAAAAAGGAAAGACTGTAGAAGTAACGGAGAAATGGGTGTTGTCACGTCGGGTAATGTATCTATCTTCCGTGCGCCTTTCCGTCGTACTATCGTAATGCTAATCGTTGACTGATATCGGCGGCGTTGTTCGAAGAACATTAGCCGCTTTTATATTCGCGATTTCTCAATTACAATGACGATTATCGAGATGCGAGCACACGCGTGTTCTCCATGCTACAAGAATGAGTTGCAGATTTACCATAAATGACTCGCTTTCCAACTTGGAAGTTTATTTGAGTGAAATATTCGCAACTTAAATCGAGTATGACGCTTGTGTTGAAGGATACAGCTTTGCATCGTACGAAATAACATATTTAGTAAATGCTGTATGCTCCTCTCAGAGTCGTCCACGGTTGAAACCATTTTACGTTTATTATTATAGTCCGATGCTATCGTATTATATTCTTGAAAGAAACGGCATTTACGGATTTACGTCGTACTAAAGTTACCAAGTTTTCCTCGTTTGCATTACGACTGAAAAAGTGGATTCGCGATGTGCCATATCACAGAGGGTAGGTCTACGTCTTTAACATAAAAAGCCCTGGGCGATGAGGAATCTGACCTTCTCTAGCGAAGGGTGGTGATTTCGCGGGCATAAGTCGCGAAGGAAAGACCGCGGCTAAATTAAAGCAGCGGAGGAATTCCCAGGCGGTGCAAATAATTCGTCGTTAGGCGACGAAGATGCACAAAAGATTCTAGCGAGCTCGTCTGATCTTTAACAATAAGGCGCCTGACTCGCTCATCTCGTATTCCTAATTGAGTCTTGAAGCTCGAGTCACTTTTGTACGTACCTACAAAACCATCTCGCTGGCCCATTTATACCTTATAGTCACCGTAGATAAAGAAGCGAATCCTTCGCATTATACAGGGTGTTCCAGACTTGGATGACGTGACATCCGTGAATAGCAGATTCCTCTGAGAGTATCTTGAGATGAAGAAAATTCTAATATCTCAAAATGTGGAAACTACTTTTAGACAGCTATTTTTTATTAAGAAGGATTTGAAATTAGTTGATATAACTATTAATTCAAAATTCCCGCGCTCAGGCATGGCACATTATAGTGAAGATGTTTAGAAGAGCAGAAGAGAATTATAAAATTGATGCTTGAAAATATCTTCATTATTGAGCAATGTGCCATGTTTAAGTGCGCAAATATAAACAGTTTAATTGGCTAACTTTAAATCCTATTTAAAAATTATTGTAGTCTCGATATTTTGACATTAGGATTTTCGTTTCGAAATAATCTCAGAAATATGTTATCAACTGATATCATATTCAAAGTTTGGAACGTCTTGTATAAAACGGAATTGCATCGACCACTGACAACGCAATCTTTGATATCGCAATCTCTGAATAAAGATCTTCACGCGTCATTATAACAAAGTGCGTAGAATCGCGCTACATCTCATTTCTATCTCTCTATAAAGTTCCATTGAAAATATCTTGTAGTTTACGGCACGTACTTCCGTTCGCATCTCCTCCGTAATTACGGGTAGCGAATCGTGTATTGAAGAAATATCTTGTTTTACTAACGCGAACGCGAACTTCGCTCGTATAATTGAAAGTCGCGAATTTGTATTCGTACACGCGCGCGGAAATAATGAACTGATCCGAATTATTAATGTCGCATATTAATCTACGTGTTACGTGTTCAGCGATACGCCACCCCTAGATTGATAGAGCTCTTGACTTCGTGGATTATATTTCTGTCATAATAATGTGGGGGACTGCTGTCGAGCAAGGTAGGGGCAAGATAAGAAGAAGAAATGTCTCTCCCATCAGCGTGATGAAAAGATGATGGGATCAGGATCTTCTCGTAATGAAGCGCTTCATGGTCTCTCTCCGGTGAAATTTAATTGTTCGCTTCAGAACGCGTAAGCCGGCGAGAGCCACGGCTAAATCCCCTCAACCCCTCACTCGGTAGACGCTTATACTTTCTCGTCAATGTCACATATCTCCGAGCGTGCGCGCGCACGACGTGATATTTTATTAATTTTATACCTTTGGTTATCTGCGTAATTGTTCTATCGATTTAATGCTCCGAGTATTTTACGGGACTAATCGCGAGCGGTGACGAGTCACCTATATACTTTAAAGCCCCCGGCCGTTAGCTAACCCGGCGGGATAGAGGGGCCACAGTTCTTCTCTCGAGTCTTATCGCAGAATGGATAAGAGGTACTTCCATCAGCGTGATAAAAAGTCGATGAGATCAGAGGCGTCTGGTGACGGGGTAGGTCGCGGCCTCCTATGGGAAATTGCGTATCATGAGGAACGGCGGAACACCGTCGACCAATGGCGAGCCGTCAGTCAGCGACGGCATGAACGATATGTCAACGTCAGACATAAGGGACGGATAGGGATGAAAGGGATAAGGAAAACTCTCTTTCTCGCTCTCTTTCACTCTCACTCACTCTCTCTTTCATTCGCTCGCTTGGAGGATTCTTCCGCACCGTGGCGGATGACAGATTATGAAAATAATAACATGTCAATGTTATGACCGTCGAGGGGATGGCTCCAAAGTGTTTCCGCACGTGCACTATCTTTACAGATGCCGAGGCGTAGGTACTTTTACGGTAACTGCCGCTATCGATAACACGCGTTTACTGCTACCCCTTTTTCTATATATTTCCGTATTCGCAAGAAAGAACTCGAGGGATTTTTCCGTATTGTGCTCGCGACAAACGTTCGACTGTAAAATTATCCCTCTGTCTGCAATAAATTTTTACTTCCTCCGTTGACAGTCTAGATCTTCTTGTCCAGTCTGAATTGTTTTTATTATTTTAGACTTTGAAAAAGTTTTAAAAATTCAAGGTTTTCAACATCTCTATTACATTATCAAATAGATATTACAAGATATTTTAGGAGGAGGTACCAGACTCCAGCCTCCCTTATTTCGGAAAAATTTGAGAATGAAGTTTTGCTTTTCCACACAACGCAAAAAAAACCCAAGTTACAAATGGAGTTAATATTCATTTTACGTAGTTTTGCAACAAACAGAAATTTGATTTAAAAGCACGACGCGTCGTGCAATTTCTGCAGTTAATCCGAAGTCATTTAGGTTGGTATTCTTAGACCGTTTTTATTTCAAGCAGTCTTAAGTGATGTCTTAAAATGCTAATAATGTAGCTCTTTGATTGGTTCGTGACATCTTAAGATTGCACTTAAGACAGTCTTAAATATAAAGATCGACTATGAATACCGGCCTTAGACATGGCTGAATTGTAAAACTTTCTTGGGAGGTGTGATAAGATCGACTACGAGGTAGCGATATGCGATACGATATGCATATGCGGTCACTTCAAGCACGATTTCCAAGCACTTGAGAACCACTTACACACGCATCGTACACCGGAATTATTACCCGCGTTCTGTTAATGTCGCGGTTTAAAACGTAGTGGCGATATCCCGAGCGTAACGGAAGGTTTTGATACGATCGAGTGTAAAATGTCGCTCTTAAATTTAATAAATTTCTTTCGCCGTACGTGAGATCGTGCGATCGATATCGCACACAATTATACTTCCACACAACGCTAATTCGATTAATACTAATTTCGCGCGCGGTAAGTAGATTAGAGGTCGATCCGTTTTGCGAATAAGCGCGACTCTGCGTGATTGATGCGTATTCGTTTTCAAATATCAATGCTAATATCCATGATATAATCTCTTATCGCGATAACGCACCAAAACAACTTAATATCTTTATGGTTTTGTTAATTTACATTGTCGGTTGTTGCGTGCAATTATCAGATTACTATACTGTACCACACTTTCGTAATGTTGTTTTCTCACATTCCACCGCGTATTCGTGTAAATTATACATGTCACGCCGGATCGCGCACGAATCATCGCGTTTTTTTTCTCTGTTTAAGCTTAATGTCGCCGGCGCGCCCGAAGTGGAACACGCACGATGCGTGACAGTTAACCAGATCTTCATCAAATTTGTCCCGATGGCCGGAACGGGACTCCGAGCTTACGCTAATTTTTGAATTATGTTCACCAATCGTGTCACGTATATACGTGTCACAGGTCACAACGCCTATTTTTAAACACGGTGGCACGCGTGTTATCGCGCGTGTTCCGTAACGATTAACACATGTTTCTTTCTTTTTTTCTCCTTTATGTAACCTCCACTCGATATCGATCGGCTTTGCCTCGTAACGCCTCTTCTACTTGATTACGTAGCCCGCATGCGGCTAAGTAAGTTGGGAAAACAGCCGAAGATATAGAAGGAAGTAGAGTCGATTTCATCGACTTTTCTATCTTTTTATAGATTTGACTATTTTAATCCATGGCATACACGACAAAGACTGAGCGTAACTTGCTTACTGATTGACCGAGGCACTGATTCGTTACTGATGTGCGTCAATCGCAGTTGATCGAGTGTAATGAACGATAAATCTATGCCAAAAAATAAAAGATATGTGAAATAATATTATTATTATATCGTAAACGTCAGTATCTACAAAAAACTTTTTGATATAAATTTAGACCAAAAAACCAAATAATATTATTAGAACATCGTAATTGTTAATATCTACGAAAAAAAAAAACAACTTTTTAGTATAAATTTAGTATAAAAAAATCTATATAGAAAAACAAAATAATATTATTAGAATATCGTAAATGTCAACATCTACGAAAAAAAAAAACAACCTTTTATATAAACGATATAATAACTGTTCAAATTAACTCTATATTTACAATCATATTTTTATTCCTTCTATTTACAATCTGATTTTGTTTATCCAGCTCAAGTTATTTTACTATTTTAAACTTTCAAAAAACGTGGAAAAATTCAGGATATTACTTTTTAACATCTCTTTTACATTAGCAAATGGTTTCTTAACTTAAACGTTAAAAACTTTAATAAAAATTTGAGCAAAAATAAGGAAATGTGACCTTTTTACTTATATCAAAAAAGAAACTCAAACTAATTACAGAAGGTTAAAAACGTTAAAAGACATCCTTTTTTTGTTGAAAAATTAAAACAAGATTTATATATTCGACAATGAGATTAATTCTTATTTATGTATTTAATCGATTAATTAATAACTGTGATTGATTGGTTTGACAAATTCTATAATACAATATTACTCATTAAAATACATATTTTATTGCATATTCCATTCATGATTCATTAAAATTTTATAATACCAATCATTAACTACTATTTATTAAAAGAAGACTTGTTTACACACATAAATAGACCGTGCGGTGAATCCAGTGCGCAATTGGCTCGGCAGCAACAGTGAGTTACCCGACTGATGTGTTATAATGTTCGATTTCCCGTAGGATTCTTGCGCGACTGATCACTCGGCAGTAGTGGTCAGGGGTCATCCGTTCGTCAAACGAATGACCCCTTAGGGAATGACGCTTTCACTGACTGCTCACGACGGGGGTAGGACCGGTGTTAACATTGAGCTCGCCGCGATACGCGAATTAATTTTCGAGGCATATTTTTTTCCTTTCGCCCGCGGGAATACTTAGTGCCTGTATGACTATTTTTCCAGCGCGTTTTATATCCTTTTCTGCGCGAAACTGCGTTGTATTGTTTCATCCTACGTTGTTAATAATACCTTAAAAAAAATAATTATTTATCGCTAAAATGTTAATTAGCGAGAGAAATCTCTTATGATGCAAAACGAGACTTATTTATAAAAGTGCCAGTTGATACTGCTCTACTTAATAATTTTAAATTGTTTATAGCTTTTTAAGATGCTTATTGACATAAATGTAATTTAATTGTTTGTCAATTTAATTTGTGATAATATTCCCAGCTCTAATTTAAGATTGTTTTCTGGGTAAATTTCCACCGAAATATTATTTGTGCATCACAGGGGATTCAAATCAATAAGATTTTCTCGTTATTTATTATTAAACGTATATTTACGATCTATGTCGTTTATTCGTTTTAATATTTAATACGGAGTACACGAGTTTCTGGTGAAATTTTGAATTTTCTATTTTCAAAACAAAAACTAATTGGATAAGAAGAAAAACATCTTGTCGTTTTCTGATCTCTTTTCATAGATATCCATTCCATTCGAGAAAACTAGTTTCGAGTATCATCAAAATTGCCTGAGCTAAAATGTACTTGGTCGGATATTAACTCTCTCCCTGCGAATTTCAGCGCTCAACGGTGGACGAAGAAGATAATGGAAAATACACTTATCGACAATCGTAATATCGTCCCGAACGAGCCGTCTAACCGACCGGAAAACGCATTTCGGAAACCGCGACAAAGTCCTACGTTAGACGGTACTACCGGCTTTCGAAGAAAACGCTTTAAAGTTTTAATCGTGCTTCACGACTCGTTACCTATCGACCATACTTCGGTTCTGTGCCGCATACGCTCTTACCCGCGTGTCCCGGGAGGCTAAACTACTTGCCCGAACTTGTTGAAACTCTCGTTGCTACAATTTCAAAACGACTACTTACATAATGCTATTTCTAGGCTGCCATGTAACGATGAAAAATATATTTATATAATGTTTGATTTTTGTCAACTTTATTTATGTTTAGACTGCTGTAAACAGTTAAAGTGAAAACCTCTTCACAGTGTCAATACTGGAGCATCCTTGAAATGTTTGATATTATACCGTTTCTTTTTTTAAATATTTTTATTTTTATGAAATACGATTATTCTCCAAATCGATTTTAATCTACGTCCAAAGATAGTTCATATATTTTTCTATAATATGATAATACTGATTTCCGGAGTACGATTGGCTGAAATTCCTTAAAACACTCGCCTTCATAAGTTTCATACAAGTTATCGACAAATCCTGGTTGAAATGCAAATGGGATTGCGGGATCGAAAAACTTTCCAACGCCGTGGAAGGTAGCTATTTCAAGAGAGTGTTCTATATCGTCGCGGAATCTTCCAGAAAATATATTTCGCGTATCGTACAGTTTTTGTTTGTAGAAATTAAAATGGAAATGACATGCGAATGTGGACATTTGTAATATGCGGGAAAAATTAAGGTGTATACACAAAAAGATATAAAAATCGCTAATAACAAGTTTCCAAGAAACACACATATAAGTATAAAAAAAAACGAGGAACTGGATTAATGAGAAATGGTATTGTAATAAGCGCAATTATTTCGTCTAAAAAACATTTTAATTATATATTATATTAAATAACAGCTACCCTGAAGACTTATTACAATATAAACGTACGTTTCGGCTAATTTTGTATCAGCAAATATAACAATCATAAATCAATATTTAAAATCAAAAAGTGATATATGACGTCACATCAATAACATTAAGTGGTTGTTTTTTCATTATTATCATGAAATCTTCTCTTTTGATTCACGCACTATCGCTTTATCGGTAGATAATACATAATCGCATGCATTTGGAAACAATAGGTATCTTTTCGCGCGATGCAAAGGATTTCTCAAAGCTGTCAAACTGGCAGAGCTTTCACAACGGATGTTTCACAGCAGATTGCTTGTCGAGGGTTTCGCGTAAACAAAATTCTTTTGTAATATTCCGACTTGATTCTTCAACGTGAAGAGATTCTAACGCGTTATTTTTTTTTTTTCAAAAAGAGAGAAAAAGATATTTTCACGTACATTTGGCGCGAGAATTCTCAATGTGATCCGCTTCTTGTACGAATTCTGCCTTACTGTCGTTAATAGTAGACGATATGGAAAACAAGTGGACGGATGTACATATATTATTCATGGCGGCAGAGGAGAGACGAGAGTTATTTGCGTCGTTTTCTCTCTTCCTTTTATATGGTCTCCCTCCCTCTCTCTCTCTCCCTCTCTCTCTCTCTCTTTCCATCCCACTGCTCTTCGGTGAGACGTCCCCGCGGAAAGAACGCATTTTATTGCGAAACTACGTCCTTCGGATCCAGTGAAGTGCTTCCGCTTTCTCCTTGGAGGAAACACAAAATCGCGTGCCGTCAACTAGTAACGTAACAGTTTGAAGTTTTCCGCCGACAATCCTCTCGTTCCTCTCGCGCCCCGTTTTCTCGAAGCCGAAAAATTTCCTGCCACCGAATTGATCGCCACGAACATATCAAAAACATTTATTTATTCTGCACCTCGTAGATCGTTCGACCAAGCCATTCATTTGTCACACGTCGGGTTGTACCGAAGACGAAAGATTTCCGCGTGCATGGATCATTACTAAGAAGAGCGGGTTTACGCTCCGCTAAACAAACATAAATCTACGCGAAAGGGGTTTAGACGAGGGTTAGAGGAGAAGGAGGGAAGGGAGCGTAAATCGTGTGTCTTCGCTGGTACCATCGGTAATGGAACAACGCACGGGAGACCTGCACGCGTGCACAGAAGCGCTTGTGCATATCCGTCTACATTACGCTGCATAATTCATGGGGTTGTCATAGGCGCGAGAGGCGGATAATGGTACCGTACTGACCGTAGACCCATTGTCCATGGGCAGGTGCCGTCAACTAACTTGGATCCGGAGGATGACGACTACGATGACGACGGCGGATCGCCACGCGGCTACGACGCCGACGACGACTCACGGCCGAATGTCCAGGAATCACGCACGCTGCATCCCGCAGAAATTGGACCCCGGTGCTCTCCCCTCCATTTACATAACGCGTTGTCCGCATATTGTCATGCGAAAATTCACGCTCATTGTGCTGTCGCGCCGTGCATTACGCGGCGGCAAACAATACTTGTGCAACAGATCGACCGATGTCAGATCCGGGGAGCTACGAGAGCTACGAGAGATCGTTGTCCTGCGTCGCAAATGGAACAGAGCGCGCGCGCGCAGAGTAAAACGTAGTATTATTCCTCGCGTGTTATTTCGCGAAAAATAACTCCTCTTGGGGATACGCTGGGAGAAAAAGTAACAATTTAATTTCAAACAATTTCATTTTAAAAATAGGTTTTAGATCTGAACATGTTTTAAGAGGACACGAGAATGACAGGAAAAGTATATCAAATGTATACACTTTAAGTAGATAAGTGGAGCGCTCGACATTTCAAACAGATTTTATCTTTATAGATATATTTTTAACAGTATTATAGAATTAAATTAACATTATTTATACTTTTATCATTGTATTAAATGTATAGTATTACATTTAACCTAATTTGAATCGCTACTGCTTCTATACTCAATATTTTATACTAAAACAATTTAAAACTATATAGTGTCAATCATTATTTTTGTATAAAATAATATTATATATTGAGTAGAAGCAGTATGTGGCGACTTAAATTATGTTAATTTAATATACTATAGATTTAGTAGCGATAAGATAGAGTTAATAGAGGAATATAAAAATAATGAAGTTCAAGATTTCTGGGCAATTCTTTTTATTTTCTTTTTCCAAACGAAGCTAGATTTTTAAGATAACTACACTACCGTAGACTGCGGTATCTATTTAAAGATTAATACACTCCTAATATAAGATAGATTTCAGATAATTCCTAATGACCCCTCGACGGTCAGCTGTCAATGTTGACGTCGGGCACACAATAGATGCAATTTTTTCATGTCTAAATAACGGCCCGATAAAAGTTCGCTCGTGCTATATATATGCCGTGTGCGCGCGTTGTATTAACAACGCGCAGAGTTATCGTGCATAATATCAAAGCATAAACGCTTTAGCGTCGCCCCGATATTTCACATTCGTCGTTTATAAACGTCACCGTCCAGACACAGTAAACCTGGGCGTAGTTTTTATTCCCCCTATAAAATTTCCTACAGGCGGAAATCTTCACCGCGATATTCCGCAATTCTCGTCGCGCGGGAATTTGCGTTGCCGTTCGTATATACCGCTTTGGTCATCGATGCGCGACCATTTGGACATACTTCGATGGCTATTTTGAATAAGAATAAATTCAACTCGGCGACGCCTCGAATTTATCACCGATAAATTTCACGTCCGCGATTCGGACGGCTCGCCATTCTCGCGAGAAGAATGCGCAAAGCGCTGTCGCCGATGCGAACGTAACGACTTCGTTAACTGCAATCGCACGGACGATCGCGATCCATCGATCACTCGAGCATGGTATCGCGCTTAAATTGAATGAACTATGCGCGGAATGGATGTGAACAATACCGCGCAATTAAACGCGGATAAATTACGCGTGTTTCGTCACGAACTGGAATATAATAATCTCGATATGCGTTTAATCGCAACAGATGTTTGCGATAAATGTGAAATGCGTGCCAACGAAATCACTGGCTGATAAACTACGGAAATGGAGCTTCATAATTTTAACCACCTAATTTTATTCAATTTAAATAACGTCAGACTTCAATAAAAATTACATATGCGATTTCCTCATTCATATATAAGGTTACTTATTATATACCTATTATACATTGGATAAGTTAATATCCTGTGTCAGCGTAGCTGAAATAAAAATGATAATATATTAGCATTGTAGAAATAAAAATTTGCGCTTGGAATATTTAGAGTCTCTTTCAGATGTCCAGTATAATTTGTGCGAGAGGATGTAAATACGTTCATCTTGATAAATATAAAATTAGGAATAAAAAAAAAATTACGTGAGATTTTTTCAACTCCATCTAGAGATGAACGAGGCCGAAAGGTGTGCCCGTTTCTGCTTTAATGCGATTTAATAAGCTCCTCCCCTCTCTTTCCGTTGCACCGGTGCACAGTTAATTGCGATTTGTTCGCAGAATGCGCGATACCCGTCTGACTAATTTCTTCTTTCTGGCATTAAATGCGACCGTATCCCGTCCGACCCTTCGTTCATTCGCGTTCTTTAATTTTGCCGTTTCTGTGTATTATTTAATTTCATTAACGCCCATTCCCGCCTGTATTTCGTTCGTTCGTCCGCTAGCTCATCGTTCTTGAAACTCTTCATTTCCGGCTTTTTCCCAACGTCGGATTTTTCTTAACTATATATCCATCCGAGCCTGCTTGATCTGCATGATGAACACTTCCATCAGTAGCGCTGCCTTTGTTAAGAATAAATGCAGGACAAACGTTCTTTGAGTTTTCTATACGGGACGTTCGGAATAAACGGATGAAATTTTAATGACGGATTCTTCAATGGGGATTTACAGCTCGGAACGCGAAAATATCGAGGAGAGATCTTGATTAATGCAACTTTAACGTTATATCTTCGCGTAACCAAGTCTGAAATTAAAACTTTTCTAAAGCAAGATTCAACCGAAATTACTGAGAAACGTGGCTTTGATCCATCTTTTAATTCATCACTCTTGATGTTTCGCTGAAGATTTTTATATTCAAAAATTAATGTTAAGACCCATATATTTACAGCCGTTACATGAACCTCACAAAAAACCTTATCAGTCATTTTGAGGTTGAAACTTTATACTTTCAGACTTGAATGGCTTAATACGCAGATAACTTATATTTTAATTAAAAGTTAATTAAAAATATACTTAGTCGATTGTTATAAATTATATAACTATTTGAAACGAAACATTAAAATATTGTTACAATTTAGCACGAGTAATTATGAAAAATTAAAATAAAAATATTAGCACATAAGAATTCATTAATTTAATAATAATTGGTGCATACTTTTTTATGTTATATAAATTGAAGTGTAACACAGTGGGTTAATCCATATTTTATCAAAACATTAATTTCTCATTTAAAGCGCTTAATATTCGACATATTTCCAAATTTCTCGTTTTATCCTTAATTTGACGTTCGATGCAGCGCGCAGTTTTAGGGCTTAATTCAATGTAACAAAACATATAATATTGGTATTTTTCCCATCATTTTAAATTTGAAGTTTATTTACTCTGTTCTTATGAAATGTGAATAAGTTGTTGCAGTAAACTCTCCAATTTTTATAAACATGCTGTGTGATTGTGAAATATTTCCTGTAATTTTGTATTGATTGTTTTTCTTAGAAAATAAAATACAAAATGTCATGTGATTATTGTATTTAGATGATTAACGCGACTAATTGGTACACTACTCCGCGCTGTTATAATTGTTTCGAACAGTGTCGCGTCTTAATTATTCTTTATAGGACGGGAAGGCTACTATAGTGCAGGCGTTCAAATAATGTCATATTTTAAGACAGGGAAGACAATGAAAAATAATGAATTGTAACAAATTTTACTATAGGAAAAGTAGCTGTAAGATTTAAAAAATAGACTTCCCCCCATACTATCTAAAAGTTTTTTACTTACTTAATTTAATTTTATTAATAGCAGCATACTATACGATGAATCAAATCAGCATAAAAATTTTTAACGCGCACGTGATTGTATTTAGCAGTATTTTTGTGAATTATAATTGCGGAAGAGAATTAAAAAACCAAAAAGAGAGACGGTTTGAGAAGCATTGGAAGGAAATGCAATCGCGCGATAAATGATCTATTTACTTTTGTTTGTCATTTGTCAATTAATTGTTTATTCTTGTTTATCTGGATATTTTAGTAAAAATTGAAAGAAATTAGTCATGTGAAATTTATAAATAATTATGTTTGACAAGATTTCTTTTTCAAAAAACTATAGAATTATATGATATTATATAATTATTTCATTGAATATCAACTTGAGGGATGTATAAATAATTTGAGATACGCATAGTATTTATTATTTATATTGATTAGCGCACAATGTTCATCTCTGGAATTTGTATAACCACGTTTATCGATTCATTGTGCATACAAGAATGCACATATACGGGAGCTCAGAGAATAGAGTCTATTGCTATTGAAGCATTATATTGACGGGTTTGGTCAGTTATCGCTATGTATTAGTATAATATAAAATAACAGATTAATAATTATAATGTCCACAATAGCTTGAAATTTATGGCAAATTTTTATGTAGCATATTTTATAATTTATATCGTAACGTGTTAATGATAATTAAATGCATTAGTTTTTATAATATACAACAGTTTTTTAAAAATATTCATATTTATAGCACATATATTTATATTGATTGATTATTTGTTTCAATTTATATTGTTTCAAACGAACCAAAGTAAGAGACGTAGGATACGATAAATATTTTGTCAAAACAGAATTATTAAATAATTATTCGAGTTGCGTATTGATTTAAATTTAATTTTGTAGCTTATTAAAAATAATTCTGATAATTTATTTACTAATAATATTACGAGATTCAAAAATTATCAACGTATGGTTTTCTGAAAAGAATCGATCGTTGAATTGTGAGAAACAATTTATACTACATTTCAAGATATTTTCCAATTAAATTATAATTATAAATATAATAATTGATGAATATTAAATTCTCTTAAAATGTTTTTTTAAATACATTTGTTAAAATTATATTGTTTCAAAAATTTTGCTCAATTTTTCATAAAAATACGGTTTTCAATGCAGATTTAAAACTATTAACATCGTGATTTGCTTGTTGAGAGAATATCGCTTGCGAATGGTCGCAAATTGACAAAAAATCTGTCATTACAGTTATCTATACACTGGAAAAATATCTATTTTAATTGAAATTAAATAAAATATAAAAACAAATTTTACGATCGCGCGCACGAATGAACATAACTGGGGCATTTAAATCTAGTAAATTACTCTTTCGGATTTTTGATAAAATTTCGCGACTGCGCAGGAGAGCGGTCATCTTTCTTTATAGCGGCCAGTATACCGTAATATGATATTTCAATGAATACTCGGTAAAATTAAAGCAAAACTTCGTTTTAAGCGGGATTGGCGAAATCGACGCTAATCCAAATTGTGTGCGTCGACGAAACTGAAAACTGAAACAACAACTCCGTAATCTAATCTTTTAGCCAAAAACCAATAGAGTTAAACCAAATTCCATTTTAAATCGCGGGTCTGCAGAATCGATTCTGTTAACCGGCGCGCTGTATCGGACGTCAAACTAAGGATAAAGCGAGAAATTTGAAAATATGGCGGACATTGGGCGCTTTGAGATGACCGATATTCTCTGAACTTGTCATTTGATTATTTTAACATCAATCGAGATAGAGAGAATTGTGAGAGATTATTTAAATTTAAGGTCATTTTACCCTGTTAATTGACATTTCTCTTATTACACGAGCAAATTCGCGTAAAATTCCACAATTTTGTTTCCACTTTCGTTTACCCCTTGTAGAGCCAATTAGCCGTTCATCATTT
This sequence comes from Cyphomyrmex costatus, assembly GCF_001594065.2. Classification (NCBI taxonomy): domain Eukaryota; kingdom Metazoa; phylum Arthropoda; class Insecta; order Hymenoptera; family Formicidae; genus Cyphomyrmex; species Cyphomyrmex costatus. The sequence continues at coordinate 1,102,029 of NW_017277017.1, forward strand.
TTTTACGAAAAACAGAAATGACAGATACAAATTAAAATCGCGTTTTTCATTTACAACATTTTCGCTACAGCTACTGGGCCGCTCCAAAATTGATGCACAAGGGACAACAATATGAATAAAATCGGAGTGCTTGATTTCGCCGTTAAAATAAATATCCTGTCGGGCGAATTTGAGTTTGATTGTTTGCGATGTATTATTTTATTGAGACCACTCCATACAGTGTGAGAGGTAGCGGCATGTGACATACGCTGGCGCGCATTTTTTTCCCGGGCGAACGTATTATATACCACCATCGTGGCAAATTTCCTCAATTTATGTATCGGCCGTGCCGAACATTTTGAATATCGACATTTATTATATCGAGGCATCTGTTACGCGCGATCGCGCGGTTACAGATGATCGTAACGCTCCGATAAAACGAGCGTAAACGGCGATGGTAGCTAGGAGGAAAGGGGGTATCTACCTCGCGAAATGAGTTTGCTGATTCCGGTTCGTCGACGACGCGGCGGTCAATGGCGTGAATAGAAGAAGAATGGGAAGTTGTTAGCGGACATTCTGAAAGTGGAGAACGAGACGGGACGACGCGTCTAATCGCATTGACGAGTAGAGAAGGCTCTGCCTGTAGAAGTTCGCTTCAGGGAGCACAGAAGCGTCGGCGCGGCTAGATCGCTACGACGAGAACAAGCTCGTATAATGCACATCTTCTCCCGCCGCGAGAACACGTACAAACAATAGCGGGGCTTCGACCCCGACGCCACCCCGCGTGCCCTCGCGCCGCACGCCTTCGGTCGAGTTGAAATTTATGAAAAACGATCGTCGATTAAGCCCAGTGGCTCGAAAAGAAAATCCTCATTGTCCGCAAAGGGGGTTCTGGAGGATGAGGAGAGAAGCGAGACGGGAGAAGAAGACGAAGACGAAGGAGTAAAAGAAGAAGAACCAGAAGAGAAAGAACAACCCTTGGACAAGCTCCATGGGGAAGGGGCGCATCACCGGGTCACGGTGGTGAAGGAAGGATGATGCGCTGATGTGGGGAAACGCGGCGATGATTAGTATTGTACGCTTTCCCGTATTTACCGCACCCTCCTCACGTAGGTCGAGGGTTGTATGGAAGCCTGCTCGATCTGTTGACAGTGAGCGAAGTTGACGATGAGGAGTGCCTAACAAAAGGCACCCTGGGGTGTTCGAGAGGTGCAAGTTACATCCCCCATCCTCTATCGCCAACTTTCCTGCTAATTATTCACAGACTCTTGGTCAATCGATTGGATTTCCGAATCGAATGCATGACGCCTACAATTTCGATAGTTCGGGATTCCTTATTTCTTCATGTGATTCGTACGCAAAAATGTACCTGCATCATATTATTTTATTTCTCGAATTCAAAACAAAATTATACTTAGTTTTCGTTAAATTTTTTTTAAACACTTAAAATTATGCATGTCCGCACACGTCACATATCACCTTTATTGAGCTTAAAGCGAATGTATTCGTTTCAAACATTGATTCGTATTAATAAAAAATTATATGATATATTTAAAAACAATTTTAATCGATTATTTTAATGGAATACTATAGGATATAATTACGATTGCCTTTAGATTTGTCGTTATATTACATGAATTTTAAATGTTTATCTTGACTTATAATACATTTTAAAGTGGAGAAGAAAGAATAGGAAGATTTTTTGGTGCCAATTTTAGTGAAAAGTTCTTTCTACTAAATTTTTTACAATCGCGAGGATCTTTCTTAGGAAAACATAAATAATTTAAAAATCAAATTTGGAATGGGTAGACTCATTAATATAATATTTTTTATTAGAATTATATTTGACAAATAAGATTAATTTTATTACAGCACTTTATAAAATTAAAATATGCATTGCGAAAATATTGTTTCTTTGCATTACCTTGAATTCAAAGAACTTTAAGTTTTATATTATTTATATACGATACGTGGAGTAATATATATGTACATGTATATATATGTACATATATATTGTATATAAACGAGAGTTAGCCATAAAATTCTTGCGATTCCTATCTCGTCACGTCAGACGCGAGGAAAGAATTTCATAGACATCTGCAATAGGAATTGATACCTTTCCTTTTTTCGTTTATCTATTTTTGTTTGGTTTCGTATTTTCGTTTCAAGCTGATCAAATACTGTGAATAGTTCTATTCACAGTAAGATATTTACGAAGTTCCGTGAATTCTGGCAGCAACAAAATGCATAAAAAAAAGACTCAAAGAGATAGAATTTATAAAATATTTATAATTACACATTTACAACAAAGCTATTATTCTGCGTGTACCGATAAGAAGATTTCGCCTTTATTCCTTATTCTCTACGTTATATGGAAGAAATTCGATACAATACGATTCGTGCTGTTTGGTTGCCAGGATTTTGCTCTTTTTGGATGATCGCTCCTTTGAATGCCAAATTGGTTACTCTCCTGGCACACAACCTTCCTCTTTTCTTTGCCCGTCTCCGCCGCACCAAATACATATTTAATGCATCACACGTGTGCACGGTACTCTTATACTTGTCTCTACGTGGCGAGCATTGTACATTTTCGTCACACAAACTGTAAAATAGGAGGAGAGAGTTACCGCGTGACACCTGCGATTTTCAAATGTAATCGTGTTGTTCTTATTTGTTACATTCCAATCAAACTGTTAAATAGTTATACATTAGACAATCTTATAATTTATTAATTGCGTTGTAGTGGCAATTATGCTCATCGGGTTGAAATTTTATCATCGGGTTGAAATTGGCAATTATTCAGTACTTGACATACCGCTGCAATTATTGACGGAGCTTGATAATTATGAAACGTTTTTCTCGCCGCAAATTCATCGAGCTATCCAATTAATCCTATTTCCGCAATAACAATTCGTCGTGTTTCTACATTGCTGCGGTATGTAAACTTTGATATCAAAATATTGATTGTTTCGTTGTGTTGCGTATCGAAAACGTATCGGTCAGTGTTGGCGAGGCGCACGCGCGACCACCTCGGAGTTTTGCGAATTAATTAGCTGGAAGGGTGGCCGACAAAAAAAAAAATTTCAATTTAATCGCGGGTCCGTAGAATTCGCAGTTCGCATACACGTACGTGCGGACGATTATGAGTGGTAAGGCGAAGTTATGCGTGCGCACACACCACGGTATGTTTACCGGGGTAAATATGTACGTAAACCGGAAGGAGGGAGGGACGGTTTGTTATGGACGAACCAAATATTGCGTTAGTTAAGTTCTTCCTCTCGTCAAACGTTGGGGCTCATCCACGACTGACGTGTTTGCCATCTCGATTGTTTGCGCAATAATTCCTTACAACCGGTACGTATGACCCGCCTGTGATTGGTCGGCCCGCAATCCACGAGGATTATCCCGTTAATATTATTTTCGTTCTCAGCCATTAGTGTCGCCAGCTGTGGTCCGTGCTTCCACGTTTGGTCATCGGGGGGTTATATGTATATATTACGTTCAACGTCGTATACTTCCATGAGATACGAGACACGTGAGAGTGGGGGAGATACACGCGTGCGTAGATCACGTCCACACGTTGGTTTAATGAAAGCAAATTTATTTAATGTGTCCGTGTAGAAAATTGGATCTTTACCTTCGTTCATCACTGTTATTTTCGCATCATCGCGTTATGGCTAATGGAACACCGGGTCCAAGAGCATAATTGAAGTGGGGAATTACTTCCGCTTCGTTTGACGGTAAAACAGTACGCGGCGAAAAAAGAATTAAGCGACACTCAGGACGGTGTGGTGATATCATGCGAAAGTCTTCCTTGTTGACCCTAAGGAGGCCATCGAGTGGAACGCGATGGAATGTGTTTGCGAGAATGAATTAAATTAAAAATCTTCTTCTCCGATCCTCCTTTTTTTCCATTTCTCTACCGCTCAACGATCTTTGCTAGAGATTTTGTCGCTGTCATTCAATTTGGAAAACTGTTGGTCTGTTTTTCCCTTAGTTACACTCGTAACTAACGCTCGTCTTTTTTTCTTCTTTTCCTTTCGTTAAAGCACGAGTGTGCGTTTATTTTTTTTTTTTCCTTTTTGGTGCAAGAAGCGTAAAATACAGCTGAAGAGAACAGAATTTAACTTATTGCAACCATCTGCACGCGAAAAATGCTCCCGCTTCTTTGTTTCTCGCGTTTCTACATTGTATCGCGATTTTGTCGGAATTTCTATCTTTTTTCACCTTGTTCTTCCCTATCTGATGCGACGTCACTTGTATGTCCTTTCTTCCCCCAAATTCAAACTTGTAAGAAGATTATTACTTGGAAACTGTTGGGCGCATGTTGCTGGTATACCCCTTACATCGAACTGTCCCGTGTCTTATGAAAGGAAACTTTGCGTAGGTCTGTAACGTGTTTCGACGATGCAACCAGGTTTGAAATCGAGCATGATTGAATCATAATAACGTATAGAGATTGAAAGTGCTTTGAAATATATTATAGAATTTTTCTAAAGTATATATATCACACGCCGTATTATAATGACGTTACTGTACAAAGTTGCCACAAAATTAGAAATCAGAGAAAAATCAGAGAATTTTGTATAATTTTCTGAAAAATTGAAATTTTTGGTTCTGTGTTTAAAGTTTAATATGCATATATCACGTTTACGCACACAATTTTGGAATACTATCAACTTAACAATTAAATGCAAGCAGTATCAACACTCAGCAATATTAAATTTACATTGCTACGTCAAAATTATTCAACAAAATATTGACGGTTTCCATCGTCAGAATAAAAATACAAAAAATTCCAAAATATATATTGAAAGAGAATATTATGACATTTTTTTCTGAAAAAGATATAAAATTTTAGGGGATGAGGAATTTGTGACAATCCTGCTGTACAAACTGTGGCGCTGTGCAAAACATTGTGAACGTTTCTTCCACGCGATTTCTAACGTGTAAGTTTTCACGACGTATCCCCTTCTCGTACATTTTTTCGAAGAGGAGTATCTTAATTCGTGAGAGGGAAAGCAACTTTGTTCGATAGCCCTGTATCCTTCATCCAACGGTATTCCGGCACCTCTCAAATTTCTGTTAGCTTTCTCCTGCAACGTCCCCTTGTTGTTCCGTCGTCTCGTGTTCGGCCAATCTCGCAAGAAGATACTCGACAAGAAGTGGCTAGGTGTTTTAAGTAGCACACCGAAGTGCCTCGTTCCCGGAGCATCTCTGTCTTCCATCCACCTAGCGTCTTGCACGGACGGGCGAAACTTTGGCGTCCCTATCCGCTTGGTAACACGTTTCGACGTAGTGGCGCCTTGTTTCATCGGTAAAGGGTTAGTCTTCTCACGTCACGGACGTGCGGGGGATGAAGAAAGATGTAACCCGAACCTGAGCTCGGCGGAGCATTTCTCACGTGTGCATTGCATTCAACGAGTTTTCCTGCATTTTTATTTCTTCACCCTCTTTCTCTCTGCGTCTGTCTCTCTGCCTTTTTTATTTTATTTTTTTTTTTTTATAACAGGCAACACGTGAGTGGCGTCGGGTAACCAAGGCTAGAATAACCAATAACAATACTGCAAAAGGGTCTCGATTTCCGCAACTTTATTGTACTTTATTTAACTGTCCATTCTCCATTCGATTCAAAGCCGTGGCGATTGCTGAAGCACAATAGTTATACGAGCGTTAAATAAATGCAACGCAATTCAAAATGCATTATTTGAATCATGGTCATTTTGAAAAAATATCGCGTTTCTTATTTTTTCGAAATACGGCAGGTGCTCGGCGGCATTTACACAATTCTATAGAAGCGTTCTATTGTTTTTCTTATATTGATGGGACAGAGTATTTTTTTTCTCTCTACGCGCAGACATATGTTGACGTAAAAACAATGAATTTTTACACGTTATATGAGATTCTCGTTGAAACTAGAAAATTTTTACGTGACAGAATTATGTTTTTCGCACATTAATACAACGTAATTCTTAAAGTTATCCGAAATGAAAAATATCTTACGCCATTTTCTCACTCTCTCTCTCTCTCGTAGGTTAGATTTTGTCAAATATTTGATTGGGCTATATAGGTAACGTACGCGTGCGAGCAGGCGCGTAAAGTTATTGTTGGCAAATTCACCCGACAAGTTATTCGCGACAAACGATGACGTGTGGGCGAACATAAATATTTCGATCCGATGCGGGAGAGGGATGGAACAAAGGTGGCGGGAAAATTTACATTCCCGCGCGTCCGTGACACGCGTTATTGCGCGAATTGCGCCCGAATGTATGACAAATAATAAATAATCTTTAATCTGATGGCTATTACAAAAAAGTTACGTGCGCGTGCATATTTTTTTATGAAATTGATGGGAACCTGATCGTCATTTTGCACCGGGTGCAATTCCCGAATTATGCATCTCAGCGCGTCAGTGAATATTTCCGCGTCCGGTTTAAAATTTAAAATTTCGCGAAACAATAACGATGTTATTTTTGCATGAAGCTTTCAGGATTCGATAATATACAAACATTATACTTGGCTGATTACTATATATCGCGCGATTGAAGGGGATCGCGTTCAAAATTCGCGCAATAATTTGCGGGCATGAGTGCGTGCGTTTCCGTTAAGTGAGTATGATCAGTTGGCAGATTATTTATTATTTAATGCTTATTCAGCAGCAACTCATACAACATTTGGGCGCCGTTATTCGCGACAACAAATCCGCGCCATGCAAACGTAAATTCCGCGGCACTTTTGTTCCAACTCGCGCTCGTATTGCGCTGAAATTTATTTTACCTCGTCGCGCCGCCCCGTTGTTATCCCATTCTTCGCATATTTTGGCAACGAGCGAGATTCCGCGCCCCCGGTTCTTTGTTTCCTCTCTCAATTTTCGTCGGCGATACCGCGCCGAAAATTTGCGTAACCGTAATGAGCTGTTCGATGACCGTCGATAAACATTTAACGCTTAGTGGGAAAACAATCTCATTTTCACGCCTCTATCCCTCAATGGCGCGCGCGCGCAAGCCAGATTAAATACTATTTTCGCACGTCGACCGGAAACTCGACCGTTTTAATGAGGTGTCACAATTATGGCAACTACGTAACCGTGAACGGCAAATTGCGTTATTTGGTTTTCCCACCCTTCGATTTTGATGTCGCGCACGCGAAGAGTATAACATTTCCGAGTTATTATCTCCCACGGTCCGTATGTGTCTGTGCAAATAACATCCGTTTTTGCCAGATTGGAAACGGCGGCGCGGCGCTCGTTGCGTCGCGCTGTTGCGATACATTAATGGCCGTAACGATTATTTTTCCGCATTCTCGTTGCGACAATTGCGGATATTTTGCGTGTCGCAATTATTTTGACAAATTGCAGCATCTATATTGCAAGCAGTGTCTCTCAATTTCTTCGCACGTATAAATCCTTTTTTATATTTCTTTTTTATTGTCGTGGTTACACTTTCAACTGCCTTCGACGAACTTGACCATTTAAATATTACATCGCACATTCCCGCAACCCGGTTCGGGGATCGTTTCAGGAATCGCGAGTGAAGCGATTCGTCAAAACCAGCACGAGAGGGTTAACGGTACTCCGTACCGTAACTTTGCCCCTTGTGACCGAGCGCTCGAAAAGACGGGGATAGCCGATCAATATTCATCAAGGATCGTAAACTCCAAAGTGCGAGTTTCCGGGCGCGTAATTAGAGGGTTCTCTGAATTTTCTTGTCGACATTCACATCGTGTGGTGCAACCAGATCCGCCATAGCGCAAAGAGAAAGAGAGAGGAAAGAGATAGTCTGTAGGAGACGAGAAGAGGAACTGCTCTGCTCTAAAGTCGTAGAAACCGCGAAACTCGGCCGAGTGTTGCAGGCTCGGGCGTGAAATTAGCCGATGCGTTATCGGGGATGCGGACTCTGATGAAAGCCAAGCGGTCTCTCTCTCTCTCTCTCTCTCTCTCTCTCCCCCCCCCCCTCTC
>NW_017277017.1:1110012-1133606 GCF_001594065.2 Cyphomyrmex costatus
CCCCCCCCCCTCTCCTTCTTATTCTCCGTCTTTTATTTTGTCAGCCTCGTTGCATGATTGTCGATATCTTATAACGGACACGATAATAACGTTGATAATAGTGATAATAACGACAGTAATTCTAATCGACCTAATAATTTTACCGTTTATTATTATTATTATTATTATTATTATTAGCGGTATTATTATAGAGCCACAGGCGAACACCACCGCACCATAATACGCTTTACGTCCACCGGGTGTTTATTAATTAAAAAGCCAAGAACCGCGCCTCTGACGTGTATGTACGGTACGTTGCGCGCGTGTAGCACGAGTTGCAGAAAAAGAAAAAAAAAGGGACGGGAGAGGGGGGAGGGCAACGGCTCCGCTTCCACTGCTTTCTTTTGCCCGCTTGTTTCAACGGTTTTATTAAAGCACCTGGGCCGGGCCGAATTAAAAAGTAAACTACCTGCAACCTCCCACGTTTTGCGAGTCTGTGCGCGGACTTAGCCACTAACTTTCCTTCGTGTGTTGCTTCTATATAAACCTTGACCCCCGCACACTTTTGTTTCGTATGAACGCAAAACGTGACGTCTCAAAATGTGTACCCTGTCGATTTTAGTAATATGCTTTTTATCGCAAGTGACATTATGTATTTAAGATACACCAGTATCCTCCGTTTTATATATACACGCGCATATATCGCTCATTTCAACACAATTCAAAAATTGTTATTTTTTAATTGCTTGAAAAAAAAAACGAAAATATAAAGGTAAGAAAGATTAATGTACTTTTATTTCTTAATAATTAATTATATTACACTAAAATTTCATGTTAAAATTAATATTACAAAATTTTAATGACCTAAAATATTTAAACATATTTTATAGAAAAATTTGTTTTTTAAGTTGTATCGTTTACGGAAAGAACGATTTTGCGGAAATGCCTGAAAATTTAGATACAAATTTGAAAATAATTTTGTCAGTCTATAAAAATATTTGCATAAACAACTCAAGCATGATGAATAATGCTGCAAAAAGTTTTGATATTTGAACAACCAGCTTGAGTGTCTATATAATATACGTATGGATAAATATTTTGATAGAGAGAGAGAGTCCAACAAAATTTATTTTCAGATCTATATCTAGCTAAAAAAATTTTTTAATATTTTAACAAAGAAAAATGTTCCTTTCGTATTGCTATGTAGCAAAATAAGCGATATACAATTAAGATGTGTGTACATATATTAAATTAATAGATTACAATTCTTTGATTTCTTGAGACACGTTATACATCATATACAGAATTGATACAGGAATTCTAACTTTTCGATGCAAGAGAGGGAGTATTAAATTGTAACACTTAATCGACTTGAGCGGGACAGCGAAATTGTGTATTCGTGACTGCAATTTCGATCACACGATTCCGCCATTACCGTTCCCGCGGAAAAATCGCTAAGAAATCTGGTAACCTCGATCTAGATCCGTCTAGTCGCGGCGAGCGATTGTCGTAGGTTTTTAAATTAAATAACAGAAGACCGATGGCGCGTTCGACGATATTTGACTCTGCGGCGGGACGTCCCGTCCCGCCGGATTTCGCAATAATTACGAATTTGTCGTGCAAATTAGCGTGTTTGGCCTAGCCGATAATTTAGCTTACCGTCGGACGCTGTTGTGTCGTTACCTCCCTCTGTATATGCCACGCCATGGAGGGTAGGGCGAGTGGATAAGCACGAGGGGAACGGCCGAGGGTGGTACGGTGTAGGAGTGCAACTTGTACTGCGAAAGCAAGCCAGTGTCCGCTCCAATTAACTTTTCACCACTAATTTATGCGGCGGCGCCTCTCGGCATGCCACGCGAGAACACGCGCACACGTACGCGCGTTTTCCAGCCTCCCCCGTCGCGTCGTCGTTACTGTCCCACGTCTCTCGCGTTTTCTCCTCCCCCTGCGTGCTTTACAAATTTCCCAACCGCCAGCTAACTTCTCGCACCCCCGCCCTCGAAAGAGAGACCGGAGACTTATTTTCAGAATACACTTCACGTCCGTTCGCACGGCACGCTTTCTGAAGAAGTATCGCGCGCGCCCGCGAGCGATTCAACTTTGCGATTTAACTTTTATGTCGGTTTAACTTCTTTTCTTCTTACGCGACTTTCCTTTCGCTCTCCCTAATCGAGTACGTGTTGATCAATCACGCAATCTTGATACGTGTCGCCGTAGATTTCTTGGATAAACCGCGGGTGTATAATACTATTTTCTTACGAGATGTTGAAAAACACATTAAATATAAAATATATAAATTTAATAAAAAAAAAAAAATAATATATTTGAGAGATTTGTAATAAGAAATGGTTTAAATTTTAGAAATATATTTGTACATAAAAAAAATTGGTTCTGAGTCGTCAATAATTTTTTCATGTATAAGCACGTTATTGTCGATCTAAGAATAGGTCTTTTTCTGTGCGAGAGGGACTTATAACCGAAAAATAGTTTAAATTTAAAAACGTATTGGAATTAATTTGATATTTTATCAACATAATCTTTCTTCACGTTTCATCGTTCCACAAAGCGAGGAGAACTAATAGAGAATTCGTGAATAATCGGTTACTCCTTGAAGTTTCGTGGCTATACTTGCCGTAATAAGACCGCGAGCTACTCATCGACCTGGTAACAGTTTTCGCAGTCGATCATAACTCTACTTAGCCGCTTGTTCTCGGCACGTACTTGTTTTGCACGTGCGCGATTGTAGGTTGCACGTTCGCCGACGGGATCCCACGGGGCGGTTTAACCTGCCGTCGGGTAATTTACTGCGGGAACGTTCAAATCGATTTTCATGATCTCTTTTGGCCGATGCTGTGAGCGTATCATTAATTTTTACCCTCGATCGAAGCATAGAAGAAAGAGAGAGAGAGAGGGAGAGAATGATGAGGAAGAGAGAAAAGGGAAGAGAAAAAAATGAGCCGTCGATATCGACGCGAATATAAACGGGGCGGTATAAAGCTGACAAACTCGAATGTATCCTCTCATGTATTATTAAAATCATTAATATACAGCTTAGGTTGTTGCAAGGTGCATTATTAAAATCGTTGAAATATAGCTGCTCGACGCGATGCAACGCCGCCGCTCATTTTGTACGCGGGAAAGAAAAATCTGTCGGTGCGTTTACGCGACGGCTATGCCGAATTATATTCCACGCTCGACGACATTCGCGCAGACAATTTTTTTAATGGAAAAGTAATCCGCTGTTTATCGAAAATATAATTATTGGATAGGAACAGGAAATAAACGGCAGACGAGCACTGAGATAAAGAATAAAAAAAAAAAAGAGCGACAGGAAGTAGGGTGGGGAAAAGGAAAAATATGAGTCCAGAATAACAGCGCGAGCGTGACAATGCACGACATTATTCAATATCCGTCAAATACATATTAACGGATTCCCGCCGGCCATCGCGTTGAAAAAGTTCTTCGGAATATGCGAGAACGTTATTGTGGGATTACGAGAAATCCTTCGATGGGATCGCTCGACGGAAGCGATCTCGCATAATTCCGCGTGCGTGACGTGAGAATTGCGTCGTCGCGTCATTACGCTCGCACGATTCATTACTCGATTATTTGCGCACAAATCGGCGCGCATTAAATTCTTTTGCTCGCGCAACGGTGAACGACGAGATCGATCTGCGCTTTAATCGATCTCGCGTCGGCGACGTTCATCAGGATCAACGGTGAGGGTTGTCCTCGGTATCCCGTATGTCGGAATTGAAACTGGAATAGAGAACGATCGGCGGAGAGTGTGGATCGAGGGGAAAGGGTGGCACACGAGGGGACAATCGAGGGATCGCGTGGCGAAGAGAGACAGAGATAGATTGGACAGGGTGAGGGGGTGGGTGAGCCGAGGGGTAGGAAACGCGGGAAACGTTCGATACAACGACGTCGGCTCATTCACGGTGGTCAGACATTTCGGTACTTGTTTCCCTATTAATATGCATGTCCTCATCCCTTAGCCGTCCCTCTCCGCTCCTCATCCTTGTTTCTGTCCGCCCTCACGCCGCGTCGCGTCCGCCGCCCTCTCTCTCTCTCTCTCTCTCTCTATCCAACCCCCTGTTGTCGCCCTGTTCGTCGCCAACCATGAAATCCGCGTAGCTCGATGCCGCGCCGCGCCGCGCCGGTGTTTCCTGTCCGACCAAATAAATCCACGACTACTGTGTCCGCGCTACCGTTGTGTAGCAAGCCCCGGGCGGGCTGTCCGCCCATACAAGACCCGTTACTACTGCAATACCGAGCGATTGATTGAAAGTTTTTCCGACGCTTTTTGCGGCGCCGTGCATTATATGCGTGCGCACGCCAACTTCAAAAGGCCGCGGCGGCGGCGGCGGCGGCGGCGGCGGCGGCAGCGTCCGTTTCTGTTCCGAACGGATTATACTTTTTTTCCTTTTTCTCTTCCTTTTTTTTTTCACCTATCTCTCTATCGCGTTCTCCTCGCGCGTTTTCGCCAGCGCGCGACAATCCCGGTTCGCGATTTTCAACAGCTACTGATAGTCACGAGGTGTTACAGAGTCCCGTATAAGATTATCAGTCGTCTTTTAAGAATACCTTTCTTGAGGTCATAACATTTCTGGTCATTAATTAAAATTAATAATATATATAGAAATAAATTGGGCTCTTAAGATATTAAATTATAATAATAAATGTAAAATTATAATATAATAAGTTAACGGGCAATCGAGAGCTATAAAGAATAGACACAGTTGTTCATGTGTATAATTAATTAAAACTTATAAAGTTATATTAATAAAAATCGCTAACATAAATTGTATATATTCTAAATTTTATTTTAATTTAATATTTAATGTATAATATAAAATTATACATTATTTTCTGTTTCTACCCCCAAATCATCTTTCTTTAAAAAGCATACATATGTACTTTTCTGCTATGGTAACCCCAGTCACGTGGAAAGGTGAAAAGGAGGAGTGAAAAGATTTGCCCTGGAAAAGTTTTCGGGTCAAGGGGCGAGCAATCGATGTTCTTGCGTGTATAATAGTTCGAGTACATTGTTCATGCGCGTTATTAACGGGTGTCAATGTATGTTTCTCGTCGGTTTAAAACTTTTTACTTTACCTTTGGCGCTTAATGATATACGTTTCGGTAAATTCGATCTAACTCGCTCTTTGTTCTAATGAGAGAGAAACGAGGAAGCCAATGTTAAACAGAAATTGTTGTCCCACGTCGCCTAACAGATCACGCAAATGGTGTTCGATTGGTCCACCCGCGCGCGTCATCGTATAATTATATAAAATCATATTAATCTCTGGTAATCAAATGTTCATCGGTTCTCCGACCACATTTATTCTACAGCAACAGCGAGTGAAAATGGAACTGACATTGTATATATTGTATACGATCGTTCTATTTCAGAACTTTCACGAATATTCCAGTATTTTACTGTGGAATTGTCTGTCGACGTTTAACATCATAAAGCTTGTACAATTATTATTAATTTTTGTAATGGAGTTTTACAAACATTCGTTCGATACCAATCGAACGGTGGGAGGGAGGGGAGGGGAGAGCAGGGGACCGGGGGCCCAATACGAATATTCCGATCACGAAACACGAGCTACGGCTGCATCAATAAACGTTGCAAATTTAGAGAGTACGATACGGGCATGTAACAAGTACGCGAGCTGAAAAGCGAAGTGCTGTCCGCTTATGTAAAGCTTGTTACTATCGGCATATCGAGCGATCGAAAATCAGTAACGTCCCTCCTTCTCGTTGTTGTGCGCTATTTTTCCATGTCCGACACACACGCGATATGGATAGGGCATGAAATTTTTACACATGTCTCGTGATACCATATACAGATACACACACACACACACACATACACACGCGAGATTCTTTTTTGATACGCGATAGACAGCGATTCCCGCGCTTCCAGCCAGAACATATCACCTTTCGATGATTTTGGCGACGTGAGAACCATTTTTCCACTTGTTCCCTTTGTTCTGGGATTCGTTATTCTGCGGATTACTGTTGTCATTTCTGCGTCAGAATATTCCTCACCTTTCTTGTTGAAGGATATGAAGAGATGGGGGAAACGCTGAGGCGTCAATGTTAGTCACTATATAGGATGTTCTACACTACAGCAAGAGACACAGATGGTAACATGATGAATTAGAAGCCTTACAACAGAGTCTGTAGTCACGAGCAATTTTATCAAAATAAGAGAAAGAAGGATATATATATTGCCTTTTTATATATGCTAACTCCTTCTAACTTATATTATCTTTCTCATTTTAATTTCGAAGTTAACATAAATGATAGTCCAATCAAAAATTTGTTATCGTGTGTGGTTAGATTTTATTATGAGGCTAATTATTTTATTTTTATTTAATACAAATAAGGATGTAATGATTCACTTATTATTGTATTAACTGTGTATCATCTTTTTGTTAGAAAGCACTCAATTATTAAAGCGGATCCAGACATGACCAATGTATGTCTGTATATTATTACGACATATACACACGACATGTATTCAATTATCCATATGAAAGTAGCCAATATTTAGCGAATGTTCATAAAGTTGGTTATGTCGTTTGAAGCCACAGTTATTATCATTAAGAAGTGTGAGGTTTTACACAAAATGAAAGAAATCAGAAATAGGAACAAAGAATAACGTGAGCAGTAGATTTCAATTTATTGGTGTACATTAAATACTTTCTGATAGGTTGAAATCTATCGCTTGTGTGTTATTTCTTATTCCTATTTCTTATTTTTTTCATTGTGTTTGAGCTTTAACAAGTAAGTATACCGTGGAAAGAATTTTTCATTCGCGCTATCACTAATGGAGCAGGAAAAGGCATCTCCTGAAGGAAAACTGTAAATGAATAAACCTGCGCTTTGTACGCAGAAATATATGATTACTAAATTATTTTTCACATTCGGTATGCGACAAAAAATTGCCTTTACGAGCGACGATTTTAATTACCTAATAGTTCGTAATAAACGCGTGGCGTATAGGTTAGAACGAAAAGCTAGATTTCGTCCGAGTTAGATTAATATTCGAGCTCTCGTCAAAGTGAAGTTCATTGAAACAAGCAATTCGGCGACCGCCAATTTCGTCCACATTCTAAGCCAGTACAACCCCGTTCCTTGTTAATAGTCAAATCAGAAATGGTCGGATCACGAAACGGCGGCACGTCTAGAGTCAATTCTCGTTGTTGTAACTTCGGGGAGTGCAACACGGGCGTGTAATGCCGACTACAAACTGTAAGGCGATCTGTCCGTTTGTATAATGGCATTTATACTACTCCAACACTAGACGATTGAACAGTTGGCCGCGTACTTTCCGGACTGATAAGTACCTGTTATTTCGCGGTTCTCTGAGTGCGCTCGAGTTTCAAAATGTACTGTTATGCTTCGGCAATAATATCCGTACAAATAAATCGGAGGTGACGCAATTAACGTATCGCTTGTAATAACAGCACAAATTTCATAATTTTATATAGATGCATATGTAACTTGTTTTAAGATTGTATTTTTTTTAAGAAGATACTCTCTGTATAAACATATACGCACATATTATACATCATTCACATTCATAATTAAAGTTTATTTTTAGCTTTCAGCTTATGTTCATCTCAGCTAATATTGATTAACTTTAATCACGATTTAACTTACCGTTTTGTTTGTTCTAGTTCTGAGAATCAGAAAAAAGAGATAGAGAGTAAATCGAGATTAAAGAGTTAATCTACACTGGTAGAAATGGACATTAATTAAAGTTGTTCGTTTCGCACGTTTGAATCACAGACACTAGAGCGGTCTAGTTTGCGGTCTAACATATATAGCAGACCGCTAAGTTGCCTCAAATATGGCTCCCAAAAGTACTGAATTCATGTTGTATTAGGGAGATATTAGTATAACATGTATAGATTACATATGTACGTCCGATACGTCGAACATATACTGTTACATCGGCCATATCATATAACCCTTTACGTCACGCGTGTGTATATATGTATAGTATATGTAGCTTTTGAAAATAACTTTTAAATACGGTAGAGTCCGGTTACAATGTTATTTCGGCTTTCAGCGAGATTTAAACATATATCTGTCTCCTTTTTCTCTTTTTCTAAATAAACAACGACGGGGACATATTTAAATCTCGCTTAAAGATAAAATAATGTTGGTGCAATCGGGCCTTAGTGGTATTCATATAGTCGATTAAGTAGGTATTTGAGACTATTCTGAAATGCCATAAGCCAATCAGAAGGCTATATTAACATTTTAAGACATTGCGACAGTGTTAAAATAAGAATGGACTATGCATATCGTCCGAAGGTTTGAATTAATTTTTTTTTCAAAATTCTCGATCTTCGGTGCATTTATAGGGTATCTCCTCCCTTCCCAATTAGATGTCAACCAAAAAATTTTGTTAATTTTTTTTTACTTTCCGTCATGATCATACTGGGTACGCGAATATATTCCGATCACGAGCACGGTGTTTGAGTGACGCCAATACTCGTAACAACTTCGGACTGCAAAACAGGGATATAACACTCGCGCCGTCGATACGGAGCGCGAGCTAACAGTCGCAGTATTTCGAACTGTCCTGCATCAATCCGTCGCTTTCTGCAGCACGTAGGGTGACAACGATCCGCTTCATTAGTGGCGCGCGTCGCGCAACTTGAAAACCGTAAAAATTCAAATCCGTACTCTCACGCGTGGAAATAAACGGCAGAAAAAAAAGGAAAGAAGGGAAAAATCTCGCACGTCCGTATGAGAGATCGGAGACAGTCCGAGAGATTATCACGTCTTTGCAGGATTGGAGGGTACGCGTTCTCGCACGTACGCCATTCGTTTGAAACTTGGCGCAAACTCGAGCATCATCATCGCGAGGATCCCTCTCGAATTTTCGAGATCTCGCACGGCGCGCGGCGTTCCGGGGCCGATTCTAGGCCACGCTATACGTTTTCCTCCGGCTCTCTCTTTCGCTATCTCTACCTTTCCAGAGAATACCCCTCTCTGCTCCCCCCCCTGTTTCGTCTCCTTCCCTGCGACGAAAACTGTGTCTATAAGCGCCCCGTACGTGTGGACGTGTTCCTAATTCCCAAGTGCGACCGGGCGAGTATCGATCGAATGTGTTCGATATCCAGGATCACGTACCCGTAACTCTTCCTTAACCGTCCTCCCGATGTAAACCGCTCCTTATCGCGGCCGCTGTAACTTCCAGGCTCTCGCGAACTTGTGTTAACAGTCGCGTTGACATTTCGTTTCGAAGATAACTCGTTTCACTATGAACCATGATTTTTACGTAATTTGCTATTTTCTTTGTTATGATAATCATCGGAATTACAATTATGTTTTAAAAATATCGGTATGCACTATACAATGGTGTGGATTTCAAGCTTATGATGTTGGATTCACATTAAATCTACATCGATATTTTTTATAATGTAACTTTGTAATTTTCTCGAAATTACATGAAATATAAGTTCTTTATGTAATATGACTATTTTATTCTCTTTTATTTTTATTTTTCAAATTATACACCGGCACAAACGCATGCAATTTCTTTGGTGCATTTTATGTATTAGAAGAATTCTGCTTTTTAGCAGATAACAGAAGAACAATTGAAGACAGAGAGAACAAATACTAACCGAATATATGTAGAATCTCGTGCTTCGTACGAACGATATGGGAACAATGGTATCTGTGAAAGGCGATAGTCCGATAAATAGGAGCGCGAGAGCGTAATCGTGTGTGAGTTAGCTCCGTCTTTGTTATTATCGCTGCATATTACCGGCGAGATAGCATTAGCGACGCGACATCGCCGTCGCATCGATCTTACGGGTGTCGGAGTGTTTGGTAGTTGCCAGATACTCCGAGAGATAAACTCCTATCGATTATCAATCGGCAGACTATCGGACGGACGCACCCGTCGCAGTCAAATCGATAATCGGCTTGATAAGGCTCCGGTGGGATTCAATATTGGTCGCGGCATATCCGGTAATGGGAATCGAAGGAGAAACATAAATTGATCCGCGCATGGAACTCGCTCGATTCCGTCGCCATCGTCGCGTTAACGGTTCGTCGATTATCAATTGACCGATTGTCAACGTGAAGTCAACGTTGCTCATCGGTGATCGAGGCGGCCCGATAAGGTCTCCGTGAACTAACGAGGCGCGTTATTGCTATCCTACGCGCGCGGTATTAACGCCCGACAATGGAAATCGAAAGAGAAACTCCCCAGGGAGCGATCTCCGCAATAACGCCGCGTTGCTCTCACTGATGGCTCGGTACAATAAAAACGCAACGACCGACGATGTTCCGACATACATACGTATACGATTTCCCGTGGTCCAGTGCTTGGACAGCGCGGCGGAGGATCCCGTGGGACCGACGTTTCCGGATCAGTTTTCTCGTTTCCCGACCCACGTGTCCCGCCGGTCGATTCTGGAAATAAATATCGAACTGTCGTGTCAGCGAGAGGATTGTCATTTACAATTTCGTAGTTGCTCAAGAAGTCGGCGAGAGTAGAACAGATAAATCAAATAGCATCAAATTTGACTTCAGGATTGACAGTTACTATCGCAAGAAGTATGCAACTTCCTTCGCTGACCGTTATAATATCCCGGAATAAGTGCAGATGTAATGCTGCAAGTAAGAAAGAAGAATATATAAAGTCTTCAGCGTTTCCTTTTATATTATTTGAATTGAAAGATGTCATGCCAGAATAGAATTGAAAAGAAATGCTACATCGGTTATTGTTTCAGTTAGAAGCAAACAATTTTGCGGTTTTGTTCGTGCTTTTATTACCATCGGATAGATTTGAGCTAAGTAGAGAAGCCGTTCATCGATTTCCGATAATTAAGCATCTTAGAATGTTTCTCTCGAAACATCGACTCTTTCATTCGTCAAGCTTGTGCCCCGGAATGAAGACGTTCATTTTTCTTTCCTCTTGGAAGCTTCTCTTAAGTCTACTAGATCTTTGAAATGTAAGCGAAATTCAAATTCGCGATTATTAACAATTACTCAAGTCGTGAGTCGTTTCTCTTCGCTTCGAGACAACTCACGACAAAAGACTGAAGTTGCTCTTCCAACGCCCAACTAATTTTACTTGTGCAGATACACGCTACATAATGTTGTTATCGACATTAGTCTTGCAAGACAAATGCAAGCAATTCGAAATTTTGGTACGTTTACTTTCCAGCGTGTTAGTTTCATTCTTGATGCTATTCTATTTTTTAGTCCCTTTTTCATTGTGAAAGACTAATCAGCGCTTTCTATCTGCTTTCAATCAAGAAACATCCTTTCTTGTCTGTCGCATCGTTACGGCTCCGTTACTAAAGATAGATCCCAGAGCAGAAATGCCAAAGGGTTGGAGAGCAGGGTAACGACGCGCCACAATATCTTTCGATATTATCCTGCGGTCTGTCTGATGTTACCACAACAGTAATTGTTATAGAGCTGCGGAATATCAGACTTTTATCTATGTACAAATAATCGAACAAAGTCTACATTGTGTATATTTTTTTCATCAATCGAGATCACTTGAATTAAAATAATATAAGTAGACTTTTAGTTTTATAATATCGTAATAATTTTATATAAAAAAAATAATGAAATTTGCTGCAAGGTTTGTGTTTGCCAACTGACACAAATCTATCTAAATGTCGTGATTTATTTTAGTTTGGAATTCAGATCGATGAGATATATGTATAAATATTAAAATAAATGAAAGAAGTAACGAGGAATTCAAAGCGTGCGTGATAATATGTCGTGGGTAGATTATTAACCGGTCGCGGGTCGATCGCTGCATAATTTCGAAACGGCAAAATCAGATAAAAGATCCATTGACACGAAATACACGCGAATACCGATATCGCGCATTGCATCTGACGAATTTATGTTCAGCAGTACTAGCAACACCCGCCGTGCATCGATCCGCCGAGAGATCGCCGGCCGATATGTCACGTCGATAGAATCGCGTATTACACTCGAATTTCGACTTGTTATGCTGGCATAGTGATTAAATATCGACGGTCAGCATCCACGCTATTCGCTATATTGCCTTATGGGGTGGCGCGAATCAATGCACGAATTAGCGCGAATTCATGGCTCGCGTCCAGTAATTAGTTTTCTCGTTTCGTCAGCGCGTAAATTAGCGAAACGATGGACGGTGAGTTAGAAAAATCGTGTTGTTATAGATTTGCATTGATAGGTTTAATTACGATGTTACGTGCTAATAGCTAATACGAATCCGGTTGTTAGAATCTATACTCGTCATTGGGCGGGTAACACATCAAATTACAAGATGCTAACAAAGACACGAATGAACGATGTAGCGTATCGTTTCCTGCTACGTTTTGCTAAATCGTTGCATGATCGTTGGCTGTTAGGCGCTGTTAATTTATTGCATTTTTCCATGCACCTTTGAAATAAATGCAGTGCGAAGTGAGGCATGCGAACGGATCGTTTTTATGCCTGTCGTTCGTGTCGATACTTAGCTGCTTTATGTTCGGCATATTGAAAAGAGCTAATGATATATTTCACATTTCTGGATATCTTTTCAAGATGCAATTTTGAATGCTTTAAAAAATCATAATATTTTTTCACCTTTTTCATTTTATTAGGACATTTTTGTTAACTATTTGGGCTTTCATTTATTAAAGCTGGAAGATAATTTCCTGTAAAACTTTACAGAAAATTATAAACGATACAATTGCTTTTCGTCATTACTAATATATGTATACAATGTAAATCCTGTCGATAATAAAAAAATAACTATGGATATAGATGTTTTACGGAAAATACTACTTTTGCGTATTTCAAACAATCAGCCAAATATTCTCGCATGATCGATGAAAATTGTCAGTTACATGCATGTAGAATAACAGCTTCCAGAATAAATCATGAAAGTTATTGCGAATGATTCATTGCACTACGGCAGCAAATGTAATCAACATTCGATTGCGCATTTGATTCAATCTGTGAAGCAATAAAATTTAACTTCCTTGTTGCACAGAGATAACACAAGTAGAAGGTGATTACAAAGAAATTTTTATTTTAATTGAAAAAAAGGTAGGTAATTAAGATAGCTAGGTAATTAAGATATATTTAGAAGGAATATAACCTCTTACTTTACGTAATTAAAAGAACGATATTTAAAAATGTATCAGATGCCAATCTTTCTACAAAAAGTGATTAAAGTTGAAAACTTCTGTTTAAAGGCGACTGTTACATATAGTATGTAACAGTTCAATAAAGTCAATATTTATATATTCAATAATACAATTTTATAGTTTGAATGAAAATTTTCTCATTTAATATTAATTTTTATTTAAAAAAACTTTTTATTAAAATAATTTTTAATTTAAGTTCTAAATTGTTGTCAATCTTTCTGTGTATTACTAAAATACAATATAGAAGAACTTGTAATCTTTTTCATTTGATTAAAAAATCCATGTAATATTGTGTATGCATCCTTAAAAGCGAATAGGAATATGATTTCGTTCAAGATCATAAGAGAAAAGTTAAAGGACTAGACTTAACAGGAAGATTTCCGGAAGCATGAAAAACAAGAATCGGCTGTTGTAAGCAATCTGCACGAAATATGTATTGTTTCGGCGTAATCGCAGGCGCGTTTCTCGAAAGAATATCACGAACTCGCTCGTGCTACGGTAAATGGCCAGTTATATACATCGCGTCGTGCGTGTACATATGTATAAAAGCTGAACAAAAGCTGCAGCGGTTCACCGACGTTGGGATGGCTTTTTTTTTCCATTTCCGTGGCGCCGCGCTGATGCGGGATCGGGGTGCGCGTTCCGATCACAGAGCGCTGCGCTTTTTTATTGCCCGAACGAGCAGCGTCCCGTGCGCGCGCGATAGCACCCGCCTAAGGTGATAAAAGCACGTAGTCGGCTTTCCCTTTATGGGGTACCGTCGTAAAGCGGAAAAAGGGGATAGCGTGGATAATTAACCCGGCAATAACCCGTTGTATGTAGATCCTCCCTTCCAAAAGCTTAGGGAAATGGTTGTGAAAGGATGATCACGCATGACTGGTAAGCGGTCGGGAATACAGCGTGCTCGTTCGAATCATTATTTGACAAAATTACATTTTATTGGAAGAGAGGAAAGATAGATGAAGGGATTTTCATTGATATTTTAGAAGCGAGTCTAGAATATACAAGCAAGTAAAACGACGAGTGAAAGCGAAAGAACATAAAAATATACAAATAGAGAAAGAGAGAAAGAGAGGTGGGAAGAGAAAATGTTTTACAAGCCGCGTCCTGTGGAATCGAGGTGTGAGAATTTTATTGACTCGTAAAACGGAGCTACAGTTTTTTTTACGATTTAGATTAATGCTAATTACACACATACTTTGACGCTGTTAATGGGCAGTTAAACGCAAATCTTAAAACGAATTAAATTAAGGATGGGGGACTTTTCTCGATACTCTTTCGACATAAAATCTGTTTACGGAGTAAACAATTTATAAATACGATCTGGCGAAGAAAGTTTGAATAAGCATTTGTAACTTCGCAAAGATGCGTTTCCGTTTGAGAGACATGAAACCTATCTGGTGCAAAGGGCGGGAGATAAGGTTTCGGTTGCCCGTGGATAAATTCGGTTCTCAGAGAAAAATACTTTAACTTTTTCCTCGTAAAACAGCTCGTATCTCGTAAAGTAGAATTGAGTATGATATTTTTTTGGGGAGAGAGAGGACTATGTGTGATGGAAGATAAGGGGAGGGGATATATCGCTGTAGGGATGTTGTCTTCTTATCGCGTCAGCAGAAGTTCTTCTACAATTTGATGGGAGCATGGATGATCCTACATATAACGTAAACAAGATAAATAAAGAGAGTACGCTTGACACAGGGATTGAATTGCTCTACCACTTTTTGTTTGATAGATTTTACTTTATAAAAATTTGAACGAGGTTTTATATACCGCGATTTACTAGAAGCGTTGTACATCTTACAAAACATAAAAGTGTAATTCAGTGTGCGCGCGTATTAAACGACAAGATTTAAAGTATGGACCAAATTTTTTTTTTAGAAAACTGGAGCGGTTTATTTAAAGGTATAAAATTTATGTAGAGAGTGATTGAGAAAGAGAGAGAGAGAGAGAGAGAGAGAGAGAGAAGCTTTAAAAGTAGCAATTTTAAAAGTATCTCTTTTAGAAATGAAATCTGACCGATGATTACAAATCTAATCTTTCATATTTTATTTTGAAGAATTATTTAATACATCACTCATCTATCAAAATTGAATTAGTCGTGACTAATTTTATCTTGAGTTATATAACTTGTTTTATATTCTTTCTCGGTCAAAAATGTCTAATTTAGAGTAAACTCTATTAAACTGATCAAAATCATAGATATATCTTTTGTATTCGGAACAATTTATATACTTACCGTTCATTTAATAGATTTTTCTTGTACGATCGAAAATAAAGTATCTCTGCTTAAAGGACCGTCTACAATGCCAGTAAGCAGTGGTGGTAAGGCTGTATAAGAGTAAGAAATTACAGTCGATTATTTTTCTCACATTTGACTGTAATTGATCAATTTCTTACTCTTATACAGCCTTACCACCACTGCTTACTGGCATTGTAGACGGCCTTTAATGCCTGTTAATTTTCCGTTTGCTACACTGGTGTATCGATTGAATAACCAGGAATATTGGAAACTTTTTGAAAATATTACGATGAATAGGCGCGGTGCGCGATATTAAGTTCTCGATGAGGGTGACTTTATATAGGCAGGCAGACACTGATCGGAAAAAAGAAAGAGAGGAAGGAAGGAAGGAATAAGTATGTGAAAGTTAAGAAACTCAAGAACTCAGCATCTCTTTCCCGGTTAAGGCCTGGCAAGTC
Source organism: Cyphomyrmex costatus (assembly GCF_001594065.2). NCBI lineage: Eukaryota > Metazoa > Arthropoda > Insecta > Hymenoptera > Formicidae > Cyphomyrmex > Cyphomyrmex costatus. The sequence goes on from NW_017277017.1 coordinate 1,125,870, forward strand.
GCGGGAAGAAGCGGACGAGGGGGAGTATAAGGCCGACACCACATAACTTCAGCCGCATATTGGTCGACAGGTCGAGGAGTAACGGGAGGGTGGTTACGTTGGGGCGAACGCGAGTACCGGGGGATGCCATATCCAATATTATCGAACGAGTTCCAGAGTCTGACGCAGAGTCTCTGTATGGGGATTTCGATGAGGTGGGCCAGCCGTGAGAAAAGGACGGAGTGGAGAGGAGGAGGAGGAGGAGGAGGAGGAGGAGGAAGAGGAGGAGGAGCGGGAGTACGGAGGTCGTGGGGTGAGTTGCAATCTCGTAGTTTGACTTGGGGTGCGCGCGTCATGTTTAAGCGGCAATTTTGGCATCCTGCAGACCCCGGGCCCCACCTTCTTCAACCACGTCGTCGTCGTGATACTCCCACCCTTCGGTCGGCGGTACCACCCTTTTGCGATCCTTATGTCCCCCTTTCGAGGGGGTTGCTTCGCCTGCTACTGACAGATAGGACGAAACTCGCGTCTCCAGTACCGCCGAAGCCGAGGAATTGCACCAATACATTGCGGGATTCTGGCGACGGCGGTGTCGCGCCATGCGGTTGCTCTCGCGCGATCTATAAGATCGAGTTGTACGCGTTGTTGAAACGATGGCTCTTGTATGTGGTAGATGCGCGGTAAATATAGGATAAATAATAAGTTTGCTCACTTGTTCGCATCCGCAGGCAATTCGATACGGTCTTCTTTCTTTCTTTCTCAGTGCCTGTAGTTTATTTTATCAATTTTGTATCGATTTCTCTTTCCGAGAGCGGTATAAGTGTATGGCTAGGATATTATTACAGACATAGACAAATATTACGTATTCATTGTATATTACTTTTGCAGTAGATTTCAGTTTGTATTATAAATGTGATTCAAATATATATTATTTATATTAATTATATTAATTATAATACAATACATTAATTATTAAATGAGTTAGTAATTAAATAATCTTATGATACATAATAAAGTTGAAGTCATTAAATTAATTGAAGAAATTTTACGATGTTGTTACATCTGTGATATTTTCATCGTGATTATTTCTTGTATGTTCTGTTGATGCAGGACTTTGGAAGGATTATAAAATAATGTCGCGCGAAAGTAATGTTATAATATTAAATGCCTTGTGAGAAAGATGCCGCCTTGTTTTAACATTATATTCTACACCAATACAATAGCTGATCCTCGGAGACACCGACGAGGCTATTACCCTAAACAATCTTTCTATCGATAACCGTTTAAGCTACTTAAACCCTAGCCGACCGGAACGAGCGGGGATTAAAAGTACGAGCGATTAAGGTTAATTTTCTTTAAGTACCCTGTTAACAGTGCGATAACACCGAGCGGCGAACGATAAAATTACCAGGGGTTCGAGAAAAAGAGAGAGAGAGCGCTCGTGGTCAGTATGTGCGAAAAGGGAGAATAAAGACAGAGAAAAAGAAAAAAAAAATAACGATGTCGCCGGGCACGTCTCACCAAATCGCCATGAAATATATTTCGCCGACTCAGCCCACGGTACGATCGTTTTGCCAAAGGAGAGAATCGAATATCGAACCGAAGCCAGGTTGGCAAAGAGTAGTCAGGCGATCGAGGGGGATAGAAGTTAGTTCTCTCACGAGAAATTTTCACGACTAATTCAGGTTGTTGAGTGTATTCCCCGGGTATCACGTCAAACAGGTTCGTGTCGCTAAAGTCGATGCTCTTGTTAGATAAATGCGTAAATTGGCAACCACCGATTCTTGTCCTTCGTATATAGGACTGCGAAGCAAAGGGCGCGACTCCGAAGTCGCGACTTTGTCGCGAAGTCGACGCGAATCTTCGTTCTCGGTAACGGCCACGGACGCTATTTCAATCAGCGGGGAAAATAGGTTACGCTGCTGTCGTTTAATCGGATCATTAATTAGAAACTGACGTCCTATGTGCGTCAGACAGCGGGGGCAATAACAGCGGAGGCAAGACGGCTCCGTGGCGGTTTTGCCGTGGAGAAAATTACGGAGTATCGCCGTTGATTGATCGGCCAATTAATTAGACATTGACGCGCGGGGCTCGTAGCGCAGCGTGCTCGCGCGAATTTGGAATGTAAGATATACTGCGGACGTTTAAGTCGGCTGCACAGTTGCACCCTTTACCCAGGATACTTCCCTTCCCTCCCCCATCCCCCTCTTTCTCTTTAATGTAACGACGCGACTAACGAACCGTGACTACGGAATAAATGTAACCTACTTCGTGAAACGAGTATAGCGGTAACTGTAATTGAGGTATCGACAAGAAAATAAATCAAATCGCATCGGTTCGTTATTGATGGAGCCAATTATGCTCCGTGACTCTTCTTTCTTTTTCTTCTCAGTCCAATTTTAATAAGTATTTTTCTTACTTCCTAGACACGACAATTTTTTTTACATTGCAATAACGCAACGTTATTCTAATAAGAAATGTATGAAATTCCGTGCTATGCACAAATTTAACTCGGTAATTGTAGGGATTAAACTCTATTATTATGAGACTTCACTTATATTATCATAATTTCTGTAAAATATATGTTGGGCAATACCATTGTTACACTGTGGAATGTAACGCTGTAATAATTATTCCCCATCAATAATTTAATTAATACGATAATTATAATGGGGAGTAAAATTTTAATTTTATCGATAATTAATTTCACCGATCAAACGTAACAGTCAACGATTTTTCCATTCTCGCTAAATATACGCGCGGCCGATTAATCAAAGCTGCTGTAAAAGAAGTCAGTCCTTGATTCTGATGTCACGATTCTCATCGTTTCCTGGTACGGCATTCCCTTGCAGTTTACCGTTTATCCATCAGCGGGATAGGGCGGCGTGCATGAAAGAATTCGTGGAAAAAGCGTACCACCTACGGAAATAAATCTCGCGTGCTGCGTTTTCTTTCGCCGGAACTTCGTCAAAGTCGGCAACAGACGTGTCGTTTCGTCGCGAATTCCTCTTCCTCGCGAGAGGAAGGAAGGGGTCCGTGTGCGGGGTCGCATCGATTTGCGGCCGCTAGTTTCTATCATACATCATCGCGACTATTTCGAGACGGTGTGCTGTGAGGTCGCACAGCGAACGGGCTTTTTCCAAATGGCGCGTCGAGGCTCCGAGCGCACGCACGCAGGGGGATAAATTCTCGCGGGAACTTTATTAATGACAAGGAGCTGATTAACGATCGGCGCTCCACTTGTCTACTTTAACTCACTCGCTCTCGTCTTATTGCAGCCGTAGCTCTTCCACCATCCGCGTTGCTCTCTTCCGTCTGTATGTAGGCGATTCGAAATGTATATCGCCTCTTCCCCATTGCCCGTTAAATCCTTTAGAACGCTACTACTCGCGCTAATGAGAATGCCTTGAGAACGCGGCGTTTCATAAGCGTGGAGCGTACGAATAATTTACAAGATGAGTGTAATTACATAATAATTACGCTAACGATTAACGCATACGGAGTTGCCGTATAGCGTCATTATGATTTGTTGTCTCGCCCAGGGTAGTGAATTTAACGAAAACGCGGAAAGAACCCCCGGTGAAAACTCGCTGTCACGAAGATACTTGTGTAAGGCTCTCTTATTTTCGCTCGTCGCGCCCTCCGTCCTCGTTAACGCAAGACAAAGGGGGTGCGAAATATTGTCTAAATGGCGAGAACTCACCGCAATGCATTTTGTTAATTCACCGGTATTATCGTGCATTATGCCGTCCGTACGTATCTACATGAGTTTTTAACTATTAAAACGAATAGCGTTTCCAAGAAAGAAAAACGGATCGTGTAGGTGGGTAAACACATTTTAGTGAGAGCATAAATCTGTGGAAAGCGTTTAATTTATTATTAACAGTTTATAGGCTTCGTGCACATATGCACGTCTTTCCAAGGGTTATCGCAATCGAGCCAACAGGTTACTGCTGCTAGAATCTTGTGACTTCCTACTACCTTGTTTGGAGTTTAGATGAATGTGTCTTACCTCCGAGGCCCTCTCCACTAACCGAGCCCGCGGAATTTAACTTGCTAATATCATATTCATTGTATATTCATCGTCGGCATGGAACAGGCTGTACCTTCAGGTAACGCTTGTTTCGTATGCTCACTTGTACCAGCATTATTTTCCTGACATCGAGGCGGAGAAATTTATTTATTACGGAGACAAATCAGACACACCCCACTTCACTAAAAAGTAGCCGAGTCCAAGAGCTTTTTTATTTATTCGCATTAATCACACGCTATATTAATTTCTTTGAAATCCTCTTTACCCAAATTCAATTTGCGATTTAAATATTAAATTTGCAATTAATACGATCTTACACGTTTCTCAAGGATAATCCATCGTAGTCTTGTGATTAATGAACCCGGATGTTGGCTGCTGTTGCAGATTATCCTTTGCAAAAAGTGTTTTCAACGTCGGCGCATACGACGTTACCTCTTTTTAGAAACAAACTCAACTTAGAAAGCGCGGTAGCCTAACGCCCATTCAATTTATCAAGCGTAATGAAAATATAAGGCGGTAACCACATTAATCGCGACAATCAATCATGTAAGCGAACCCGGACTTACTTGCAAACTTCGGTAACTTATCGTCCGGCCATTTATAGTTCGGCGGACTTCGCATTGCCGGCACTTTAGTAAACACTTTGGTAACAGCCAAGTAGCTTTCCGCATATATTACACGCGCATTTGATTTCAAGATTATTTCACAATAACTATTTAATAGATTTGTGACGATTATAAGTTTTAGCGCTATATATAATTTGTTAAAATTTTCATTTCATTATTTTATTTTATAGTAAAAAATTAGTTTACATATATAATGCATACATTATAGATATACGTTTACATTTTATTTATACATCTATTTATTTATATTTTATCTTAACTTATAGTTTGCGAGATGCAATAAGTATTTTAATTATCCTTTTACAGAGGGGTATTAAGAAATTCAAGTATATCTTTTCCGTATCTTCGATCTCTCTCTCTAAGTTTTTATTCGCTTCCGAGACAAATTGCTACGACCGCCCTACGAATAACGCCCTTTTTATGCAATGTCCTACGTTACATTCATCTCGGAGGGATGACACTGTTCGCTGACTAAAGGCAAGGATGTTGGAATTACTAGAAGTTCATTGAACGAGCAAGCGTCTCCCCATCCTAGCCGAGTCGTTCTCTCAGCTTTCGTCTAGCAGCATCCACCCTTTCGTTGAATTTCGATGGCCCTGAGTCGATACACGCTCCCGAATGAAAGAGTAGAAAGCTAGGCAAGGGCAATCGTCCGAAATGGAGGAGGTAGAGCCCAATTTTCTTACGACGCCCGGGTGCGGCGGTGACTACGTGAGAGTCGTGAGTGGAATTCTGTTTACTCTTCGCTCGAGCCACCATTTGTTCCATCCACTCCACATTCCTCTCCGCTTCTGCTCGCTCTTTCCACGCCGTCCTTTTTCGTCGGCAATTCACCATCCTCCAGTTGCATTGACTAAAAACAGCGATGCCAGCGATGGGTGCTCCGGCAACTCACTAGATAACTTTAATTACCTCGGTCTACAGATAAAATAGCCGCGTAATTTCAATATAATTGTCCATACGTCTCTTTCTCTCTCCACCCCTCACCTGACGTTGGCGACTTTACGTTATCTCTCACGAGTAACGTTAACTTTATAGTTCTCTACATCAGCCTTGCAGCTTTTACTTCTCGGTGCATTCCAGCTTTGAAATTTTTGCATTACACTATGTGATTTTACTTTTAAAATTTACACTTGAATTTATTTTAGACGAGTGAAAGAGTATCTTAATCTTTTTATACCAAGTGATCGACGATTTCATAATTAGATTATACATTACGAGTGTAGACATTGTCCCTTATATTTTTTTCTGTATAAAAAATCCAACGTACGCTTTAGTCTATACCTAAAAACGGTTATTTGCAGAGATGGCTATCTCCTTAATTGATGAGTAGTACCTACTTTGCCCTCTTTCCACTGAGGGCGGATTATGTTTCTGTCACAGGGTAATTTTATTGTGCCGCTACTTTTCTACAAAATTGTGCGGCATGCGGTCACGACAGACTACTAAGTGCAGGATTAGGGAGGTAGATAAGACCAGTTGCACACAGTAATAAGACTCAATTATATTACGAAAGTACAGACTGCGCGATTGCGTATAGAATTCTGCTAATGTTACTTTAGCTTCAATCTTTTTCCTCCATTCTCTCATTTTTATTCTAGTCTAGTAGACGCTTTGTAAAAATTATTTCACTGATAATCTCATGTTTCTAAAGTACTCATATCAGGTTGATAATTTTATAACGGCACTTTTTATTTTATTAAAGTATCTTTCAAATTCACATTAAATACATTTTAAAGTTTAACACAATTAAACACAGGGAGTCATATTCGATTAACTCTTAATACCTAATAATATTTCGTATAAATTTTACAATTTCCAGTTCGAGCAAACTATGCGCTGAATATTATTTCCTCTGTTTTATTGTATCGATCAGAGTTCTATGTCGGTTTTTAATAAAAACTTTTTATTTAATATTATTTTTTAAGTTCTTTTGCAATAACACAATTTAGAAGTTGACATAATTATAAGCATAATATTTTCATGAATATTGCAGAAGCTATTTAATTTTTTAGAAGAGTATTCACTTTAAATGTCAAATTAGTATTTAATAGTTATGCAAACTGTTTTACACTTATGGAATTATGTTATTCACTGATTCAGTACATGTCCTTTGATTAAGAATGAGTCTTCGAGGATGGCAATAAAATAACAGGCGCAAAAGCGAGCTGTCGCCAACCTGCATAGTACATGGGAAATGGAGCACGATAATAAATATCACAGCCGTGACATCCGTAGAACAGATTAATCGTGTAGCTAACTCTACTTTTAAAGAGGATGGACGCGGCTTTGTAATGATTTTATATCTCCAAGTGTATCTCGCTCTTATTACCAACGTCTGCTTTCATTATCAATGATATAGAGTCGTAATAAATTTAAACAAAATAGCAATAGAAGTTAGCGTTAATTCGTTCATCATTCATTCGCGCAAATTCAAATTTATAAAAGAATAAAGTATTTACAGAAAAACGTAACTGCAAAAATGACAATAATAAAATTTTATAATTTCATTTTGGAACGAAAAATCGGATTATAACAGCTAAGCGGTGAAAGTATATATACATGGAAAAATCTGTATTTTTTTTTAAACGATCACGCAATCGAATGAATAAATAAACAATAAGATATATCGATATGGTGATTTAACTTTGCGTCAGATTCTTATTCGTCGCGTCTAAATGATTCCGATACCGCTGTGATTAATTCTGACACAAAATTACCGTCGCTAGGCGGGTTAGAAACATTTCGAGGCTTCGCCATACTACGAGTTTTCACGCGCAGCCCGCGATCATAGGAATACATTTCACGCGCGATACAGAGATCGGACGGATAAACCATTTCGCCGTGGACAAAATAGCGGGTGAGGATGACCGAATTAAATTCCCCGCGGCTAGAGATGCTGAGCTATCATACGGCTTTGTCCGTGAGTTGATAATGTTTCGAAACCGACGCCCAGGAGATAGAGAACATGTATATATATATATATGCATGGTGGACGAGCGTTATGTGTGACGATAAAAGAGAGCGAGCGAGAGAGAGAGGGAGGGAGAAGGAGAGAGAGAGAGAGAGAGAGAGAGAGAGAGAGAGAGAGAGAGAGAG
>NW_017277017.1:1133684-1187496 GCF_001594065.2 Cyphomyrmex costatus
AGAGAGAGAGAGAGAGAGAGAGAGAGAGAGAGAGAGTCGGCGACCGAGGAAAGCTAAGAGGGTATGATTGGGGGAGTAAACGAGGAACAGAGAGAGGGAGAAATAACCGACGGTCAATGACAGAGCTTCCTGCGGTTTTCTCTGCTCGTCCGCCTGTATTCACGGCTCAGTAAGCTGGCAATAAATCCACTCTCTCCATCCCCAACCCCTGCCCGCTCATTCATCCACTTGCTGCCTACGCGCGTATACGCACCCTCGAAACTCCACGTTTTGTTGAATCGTCGGGATGAGATTGTAAATTGACATAAATTAAATTTGAAATGGCTTTGTACCGGAACGGCTAGTGCGCTGACGAGCGAAGCATGTCGCGTGTTTCTGATTAATACACACTTGCATTACTTAAATCTCGTAAATATCATCATTAAACGTGTATCTTATATCTATACCGATCATTTAATTTATATAAGACTAGAATGTCGATGAGTTATATATATTTGTTAGAATAATTTTGGTCACAATATTTTCCCAAAATAATAAGATAATTATTATTATAGAATATTATTAAAAAATAATTATATTTGTTGTCATTGAAAAAATGCTGTTACATGCCACATTTACCGCGTAACATCTATAAACATCTGTGAATATTATTATCCTCTGAAAATAGAACTTTATTTCGTTTTACTTCGTTAATTTTTCATTCTGTTTCATAAATGTAACTCGTGTAGCAAATGAAAAATATAAAACGCAATAATGTCGTTTGTAATTTGTGCGGAAAATTATTCATGTTTTTCATAATTTTAATTAGCATGATGATGTTTGGTGAGGTGTTATATGCAAGAATGGAGGGTTAGGTATAGTCGAGTGTCGCTTAAGATATTGTGCACGGGCAGTGGTAGTCAAACAAAATTGCCGATTCTGTACGGCCGATTAGTATCATATTCGTCGATTAATCCCGTAATATCGAAGTCTAATATTTGTCTCACAGCGGACACTATCGATCGCCATGTTCCTGCCGGTACTCATACGAGAAAACGTTGGTTGTTGACACATCGTAGAGAGAGAGAGAAACCAAGTAGAGCAGGCGATCGCATTGCCTCATGGGTCCCTTCTGCACTGAGTGCACGAGGTCACTTCCGGTATAACGTGGATCCATTCGAAACTATTCGACGTTTAGCTCGCACGAGCGATCAAAGACTGTGTCGCTCGCTTCGGCAGTTCCCTACGGTTCCCAATATACGGCATCTTCGTTTCCAGGGCGTCGTCGTCGTCGCCGTAGTCGACGCCGTCATCCAATCGTCGTCCAATCGCCGTAGTGCAAGTTGCATCGAGATTTCGTACCTCCAACAGGAAATCCCATTCGAGAAACGTTGGTAGCTAAGGTAGCACCGCGGTAGTTAATCATCGGCTGTTGCCAATAGTTTCACTGTCCGTAGCACGTAGCTTCTACATCTCGCCGGTACTCGCGGCTCCTGTATAACTTGTCCAGATGTAGTTCCTTATCCAGCGTCAGCTGGATGTAGTCGAAGTTTATTACGCCGGTAATGTCTAAGTTGCCAGTATATTGGTGATAACGCGGACGGAGTTACAGAGTTCTCTCGGATGTACATCTCGGCGCGTTAACGATTGCTTCGGTTATATCGGGAACGTCGAATTTGTTAACCAGCAGCATTAAGATACACGGATATCGTATTACATTTCGCTACAATACGACGTAGTTGCCGAAGGAACATTGTCTGCCAGCACGATGCGAATTACGTGTGTACTTATTCATGGGAGGCATTTAGGTTCAATCGCGTTGCGAATCAATCCTCCGCGGACATGTAGCAGTAACTTACGTAATGTAATTGCATGTACTATCCAAGTGACGTGATTATTGATTATATTTCTCCTTAAACCGAAATACATTTCGATTTTATCGAGTATAATTTATTGTTATAAAACTACAAATCAGAGGTTAAAAAACTAAAGTTAAAAAGTTCTGCAAAATTTTCTCGAAAATTGAAATTCTTGATTTTCAAAAAAAGTTCAATACAATATGTATACACACTTACACAGTTTTGAAATACTATCCAGTTAACAATTAAATGCAAACAGTGTCAGCAAACTGCTCATAAAATATTTGATAGTTTCAAAATTGGGATGAAAATACAAAAAAAATTTGAAATATTACTAAAAAAATATCAAGGAAAATCATGAAATTTTGTCGGAAAATCAGGGAAAAGTTATTGAATTTTAGGGGATGATAAATTTGTGACAATCGTGTTTATGTAAGCATAAACCGTCGTATATCTTCGAAATAATAGCTTTTAATTTTTGAACGTTCATTTTTTTCGTTCTCGCCGTAGAACAGCGATCGAACAGCAGTGTTAATTAAGAGAAATGGCTAGTTTCGACCACTCGCGTTTTGATCAATCGCGTTACAAACGCCGAGCGACATTAGCGAGTACGATTGCCCTTAATTATCCGCCAGTAATCTCGGCCGTGTAATTTGCGAACGGTCGCTTTTTTTTTTTTTCATTTAGCGGCGGATGTTTTCGCGAGCCGAGCCGAGCCGAGTCGCCGGGGAGACGTTCACTCTGCGCTCGTGTTCGAAATAATAGAGTTCGTCGGAGAAATTGGTGTAACTTGGTGCTTCGCGGGCCATTAATAAAGCGGCGCTCGAGCGCCCACTCGCAGAACTCGCGCGTGTTCGCCGTCGTCACCGGCGCTGGTTCGTGCGAATATACCGCGGACACGTCCGATGTACATACACATGCACACGAATGGGCACTTACCGGGCGACTCGGCATGGTGACCGAGCACGCTCGCTCACGCGAGGAGCGCGAAGTGCCTCGTGAGTGCGAACCGGGACTCTCGGCTTCTCCGTCACGGATTCGCGAGCGGAATCGATGCGGAGTGGGTTGAACCGACGAAAGGGGAACAGTCATTACCCGCGTTTCGTACGTGCGAGGCGACTACGAGCCCGTAATGTCGGTCATTACAGACAGATATACAGATAGATGGAGTTTATTACGTAACACATACGAGAACAGGATCCATTCGCGACGCAAATAACTGACGCAGAGGAGAGGGAAGGATAAAGCGTTACGTGTTAGAAAAAAAAAAAGATATTCAGGTTATCGATTTATACATCGTTGTTACATGCGAAAGGAAACGAAGATTATATGCATTGATGAAAAGATAAACATATTTATTTTCTACTTCGAAAAGAGAGATAATTGTGTTAATTAATAGAACAGAATTGAGTCGAACGTAATTCAATCACTATTATATTAAATTTGTAAGAACTGATTGATAAAATAAAACAAGTTAAACTCTCTTAATGTCGTTCTAAAGTTCTCAGAAAAATTCCTTCAATTTCCTTGTATAATTAATTTACCATCAAACCCGTTAAGACGTTTAGGATAATTCTTTTATAAGGATAATTATTTTATAAGAATAATTCTTTTATAAAAGTTATCGACCTAATCTTATTCGATTCGGAGAGATTATTTGCGATAGGAGAGAGAGTTGTCTATTGTATATAGGAGATAACCTGATAGCAGTCAATGAACTCAAATGTTGCGATATTAAGCTGCGCCAAAGTGCATTGCTATCACGCTCCAGATTTCGCAGAAATTTCCGTCGGAAATGCGAACGCTTCGATCAGATTGAGCAACTTGAGCGTCAGCGCGACGAGATCATCATCAAGGGATTAATTAAACGTAACAAAGAAATAAAACGGCGACGTTATCCGTGGTGGGATATACACAAGTACATACAAAGAACGGTGGATCACGACCACCATCACCCCGGTATCACTCGGGTTATCTCGCGTTTTCTTGTGGCTATCCCGCCAGGCGAGAACCGGAAGTTGGAGCGCACAGCTCTTTTCCGGTGGCATGGCTAAGCGTTTGCGCTCGAACGGTGGATTAATCGCGATACGCGTCAAGCAAGGGAACGCCCGGCACGATGGGGCGGAAGAGAGAAAGATGGATGAAGAGAGTTAGGCGGAAAGGGGATGATCTTCGTGCACTTCTTGGATGAATACAAAGGTAAATCACGGTTCGTATTGGAATTTGTTAAACATGCTCTCATTGTCGAGATGAGAGGGCTGCTTTTGTAGAACGAGGAGAAAGCGGAAGCAAGATTATCGCGCTCTTTTTTTCGCGATGCAGGAAATTCATTACCAAGAAATCACTATATTGTTTCGACGAAACGTGAGCTATAAACGGAGTGAGTTATAGACGTAGCTAGAAGAGTTAATTAAATTTTATTTTTATATTTCAAAAGTGTAATAGGAGGTAAGATTTAATATATCAAAAGGTATATATAATTAAAAAATATATTAATATAATTGTACATTACATTTAAAGTAAAGATAATTATAATATATGTAGTATAGTTATGTATGTGCCTTTTCTTTAGAAAAGATGTATATTAAATTTCTATAATTTACGACTATTTTAAAATTTTTATTAAAAATGTTTTATTAAAAATAACTTACATATTTTTATATATTTTGTCCCAAGAGTGTAAATTTTTTATTTGCCGTTCTCTCCTTTCTCTCGATCTTTTCTTTGTACTGATATTTTCAAACACGTATTCTAAAGAAAGAAGATAAAAACGTTGTGCGCTTTTGCAGTGATAATCGATGAGATTGTGGTAAATATGACACAGTTAGAGAGGGGGATTTTTCTATTTTTATTACTGACTATTTTATAATGTAAAAAGTGTCTCTCTCTCTCTCTCTCTCTCTCTCTCTCTCTCTCTCTGTGCGTATGTGCGTGACGGTTATTGATAATTCCAAGTTAAATAGTACTTTCTCAAAAACACATCATATAAAAATATAGGATAGAAAGTAGGTATATAATATAAATGATTCACGAAATAGGTATTAAGATTATTTATTCACGGATTAATGAACGAAAATTATTTTTTAAACGGACGTCGTTTGACCTCTTTCTTTTAATGTTCCATTAAAATCTCGTATCTGTATGCATAGTTCGAATGTTAATCGAAGAATCTGTTTGAAAGTGTAACGAAGAAGAACGAATGCAGAAGCAAAGCAACGAAAAATAAAAGATCGTCCTTTGAGTTGTTTATAGAGGTAAGTCGTGGCTTTCACGGAATTTGCATAGCTTTCCTCAAGAAAATGGGCACGTGGAGGGAAATAAGGAACAAAGGGAGGGCAATTTCGTTGTTGACAGTAGAAAAATTACCGTAAAAAGATTACGTGTACCGTGGATCATCAAAGCACTATTAAAATACACTGCGAATTGTCAAACATGCGAGTTATCTTTTATGAAATAATATTGAAACTGAATGTAGAGAGAAATGTAGAAATATGTGAGTTATGTATTTTTAATACCAAGAAATTCTAAAATACTCATAAATCGTAAAAATTTAATATATTTTTCTCTGAAAATAAAATGCAAAAAGAGTACACATTATCTTCACTTTAAATATAATACATTATACAATGTCTTAATATATTTTTTAAATTACATTTTTTTTTATGTATCAAATCTTTTACTCTCACATCTTTTTATTTTTTTAACCAACGATGATGTAATCAAGGTTTTCATAAAATTGGAAATCAGGGAAATGTCAGGCAAATTAAAATACTGTCAGGGAGTTTTGAAAAATTTTCTGGAAAAATAAATAAATTAAAATTTGTTTAAGATGTTCAATATTTGTATATCATATCTAAGCGACAGTTTTGAAGTATTACCAACTTAACGATCAAGTGCAGGCAGTGTCAGCAACATTAATAGTAATTAACATTGCTATGTTAAACTGATTTCAACAAAGTATTCAACGATTTCCAAATCAGAGTGAAAGTACAAACAATCTCAAAACATTGAAAGCATCAAGGAAAATGATGAAATGATTTTTGTCTTGAAATTAAGGAAAGTTATGAAATTTATGATGACCCTAATGACTAGTTACAGAATTAAGTGAGAATATAATTAAATACCCAAGCAAGTAGCGATTGATGAAATTATCCATTCTCACGGCACTAAAGAGAAAGATTTGTGTAATTTAATAGATACACCAATATAATTACATTTGTAAATTGCAATGTGATTACAATGTGGAAAGGATGACGTCATTAGAAGCGTATAAATGTCGGGCGGATTGACCGATATGCAAGCAAAGAGACAGAGAGAGAGAGAGAGAGAGAGTGAGAGAGAACGCGTCGGATGTGTTTACAAAGGTAAATCGCGGTGGTTTTCGTGAAATTCGAACCGGTGTCGGTCGCGCTGTGAAAACGAGAACTGACGCCCGAGGTATGGAGTAGTTTCACGAACAACAAAGGACAAAGCTTCCGCGGGAACGGATATCGTAACGAAGAATGGCGCACGACGAGATTCGCCGTTAATAATGAACGTTCGCATTAACAGCGCCATACAGTTAAGAGTATAATTGAAGTGGGCGGAGAAAGATATATATATATATATAAAGTACAGATAAATTATACGTTCACGCTAATACGAAAGACGAAGGGTTAGTGTGCGAGAAATTTCTGTACAGCTAACACCGAATGTAGGTGGAAAACGTGGCGCCAAGCGTCTCTCATCGGGTTAATCACTGTTACGGGAGGGGGGAGGGGAGGAGGAGAGACACAGGAAATATACATAAGAGTTGAGAAATGTCGACGTTGGTCGTTCAAAACTAAATCGTAACGTGGCTTTCATGGAATTCGGCAACGATTTCCATGCGCTCACTAGAGAAATACACGCGTACGTATAAGATAATGAAGAGAAAGAGAGAGAGAAGCTAATTTCACAGATAACGAAGAACAAGGCGCGTCGATGGGAAGCTGTAATGAATTGCGGCCGGGAAGGATTAAGCACGTTCATTATGCCATAACTTAGCGCGGTATGCAATCGGGTTAAAGAAGTACGTTACGGATTAGTCCGACAAATATTTATTGCGTCTTTTAATCTCCCGGTTGCGCGCATCTGCGCTTCTTAATCTTCCTCGCTTTAAGATATTTAATTCATCGAGCGGATCGCGCGCGGACTGCACGCTACTCCTGCTTTACATGCGCTTGGTATATATTTCATTATTCTATCGCATCGAACTGCGAGAGAGGGTGGGCTGAAATTGGTGTTCTCGAGTCACGATTTACACGATAGCGATTGCACGAAGCGTTGTATAAGCAATAAGTGGGGCCGCCGCGTAAGAGAATCGCGGCGCAGCCGAACTCGTTATACGTCGACAATAAGAAATTATTCTGTTTCGTTGCACGAATTTGTCATGCGCATCGTAAATCCGACTATACGCGGACGAGAAACGCGACCAAGCGAAACGTGCGTCATCGCCGGATTAATGGCAGCGCAGAGAGAGAGAGAGAGAGAGATAGAGAGAGAGTGTACGTGTGTGCTGCGTGCATGGGCCACCCTTTCATAAAAGCTCTCGAAGCGCTCGGACAAAGTGGACCTGAAGATGGGATAGCACGCGTTGACCGTTCAAAGGTAATCGTACCTCCCATGTAATTCGACGCGGATACACTTCAACGGTTGGAAAACAAACGCGGTAGAGAGGATACTTTCGGCAGATAACAAAGACAGGTGTTTGCACGTGGCAGATTGCCGAGGCTGAAACGGATACGCGGCGCGTCAGGCAAAGGCAGATGTTACGTGACCAAGGATTATTACAATATTAATGGGACACGTAAAGAGGAGACAGAGGAGATAAATAGAAATCGTGTAACGAGTAAGTAGGGTCGATGAAAACAGGACTGCTAAATTATTAACCATCACTCGGCACCGAACTCGTGTCGATGTGACCGCGATAAACTTAATATAGATTTCGTTAATAATTATATTGATAGGGAGGGACGAACGATTAATATATGACTACTATTTTTAAAAAGAGAAGGGAGAAAGAGAAAAATTGCGAACAGAAAGTTGAATTTCTTGTTATTTTTTTTTAACAAGTTTTTAACTAGCTTTTGCATGAATCGCTATTCGCGTTTCAGAGTGAATTAATTGCACTCCACACGATTAACATTATTATACGATATTTCCATATTTTGTAATAATGTTCGTTTAATGTATACACTAATGTAAATATAATACCTATATTAATATTATATGTATATTGAAACAATATATATTGCGCTAATAATATTCATCGTATAGCAGCCGTTTTATTGCACCATTATTGAAAAAATTCTTTAAAGGGGTATTTTTATACAATATCTTTATTTATATAACCGAGAATATAAAAATTAAAAAATATAAAAAAAAATAATATTCTCCCTGAAAAAATTAAATAGATAAAATAAATAGTGTAATATTTTTATAATTTTGAAAAAATATTATGAATAAAATTCACAGATTCATCAAAATGGTACGAACGGCAATTGAGTGATGTTTGGCAAACTCTTCTTGAATTACATTAAATTTTTAAATATACGAACTTCGAGTAATGTTACATCGATACGTAGTTGCGCATGCAATGGGAGATAAAAGCAGCGCGAATTTAGATGACCACCGTGTAATCTGAGAACCGCATCACGCGAGTTATTACGATACTAATCAGTCGGGGAATGATTGGCCGCGATGTAAATGCACGTACGTCCTGCGAGGATGTCGGTTTATCTCGCTAGCCGCGAGAAGGTGCGGGGCGAAAGTTGGAGATGGAACTGAATCCAAGCCGCCTGTCGCGGCCAAACCGCCACGGTGAACCTAATCAAAACAGTCGCGAATAACTCGGATAAAGCGGGATGCAACTTCCACGCCTGGTAATACCGCGCTCTCTAAAACATACGCGAGATACGAGTGCGTATCCGGGCGGGTGATGAAGAGCGGTGCGGAGAATATACAGAGAGAAAGAGAGAGAGAGAGAAGGGAGGGGAGGGGGAAAACCCGCGAGGAGTGATAGGTGGCGGAGGGAGCACCGCCTGAGGGAGAGGAATACTGAACAGTACGTGCAACGCGAAACGAGCGGATTCAGTGCGCTGGGCGGGCACGATGGGTGGCGGTGGTAGTGATATACTTTGGTCGGACATGCAATTAGTAGTGCTAGCGTGACTATGGCCGAGCAACCACCGGGTATAGTCAGCCGCGGTGGAGAAACAGGGAGGACGCGCAGGGGGTCCGACCGCGGGAGACTCGCACTCCGACCGCGATATTCTCCCGACCTCGTTCGCGTCGTGTCTGCGTGAAAAGGGCTCGGTCAGAAGGAAGCAAAGGAATAGAGATTACTTCGTATCGTTCGATGCTCGACCGCAAGCGTGATCTTCGAGCGTAGTTTTACAGACGGTCGGTCTACGCTTTGCGGCGCAGTGCTTCTTTAGGAGCCTTGCTACGGCGAATGATGTTTTCATGAACGCGGAATGTCTTCTTTTTCTCTCCTTTCTTTGCAGAAAACAGTAGACGCGTGCCGTGATAACTCTCTGTGTGCTCGATTTCAACTTTTAAAATTTTCCAAAGGTCACGCGAGTTTGGTGTGTCGGAGACTTCTATCATTTCTCTAACATATTTTATGAAGTTAGATCTTGTAAGAATCGGGACGTCGATTTAAAGTTGTGAATCTTGAAGGATATAGGATTGCTTTATAAAACTGGACATGAGGGAAATATCAGGAAAATTGAAAACGATCAAGGAAATTAGGGAAAAATTTAAATTTTGCAAAAAATTAAATCTCTCGATTTAAAAAATGTTTATGCGTACATTATACCTACACAGTTTTTCAATACTATATACCAACTTAATAATTAAATGTAAACAGTGTCAGCCTCATTAACAATAATTTATATTGCTATGTTCAATGGCTCTTTCAACAAAATAGTTTTCAAATTGCAGGACGAAAATACGAAAAAATTTTAAAATATTATTGAATCTCAGGAAAAATCATGAAATTTTGTCTGGAAATCAGGGAAAAGTTATGGAATTTTATAAGATGAGACATTTAATTGTGGAAAACTTGGGGTAGAAAGAAAAGCACGATTTTTTATGTCCAAATATCATCACAAACACATACACTATACTACTGAAAATTCACGCTTTATTTTAAATCAACGCCTCATTCTTATAAAATCTAACTTCGCCAAATCCCTGGGGGAAATGATAAAACACCGTGTCCCTGACACAACTAAACCCACGTGACCTTTGGAAAATTTTCGCGGGCAGTATAATGAGAGCACATTACCGCGGAGGCGATTATTAGAATACGGTTCCAGTTTCTAGTTGGAACTCGTGGTGTAAAATACACGCGCGTGTCGGGTGATAATATATGTATATAATGGGCGATACTAAAAGCGAATTGAAAATGTTACCGCGCGCCGGGAAATATCGCGGTATAGTACCATCGGCGCTTTGGCACCATTTCGGTGCGGATGTTAATTGCGGCGCGAATCTTTTTTTTTTCCGAAAAGCGGATGAGCAAAGGTCAACACTGATAATTCATGGCGTTCGACGATAAAAGCGGCAGCGGCCGTCTAATAGTAGGCCGTTATAATTTATAATAGAATGGCCGTGGCGCTGCCTGGACGGCCAAACAAGCCGGGAAATATGGCATGGCCATTAAAGGCTAACGATTAATTAAGCAGGAAATAAATATTTGCCCAACGAATTACGGCGATATTAATCTCCGTTTTGTACCATCGTGTCGCATCGCGTTACGCACCTCTCCGCCATACTTTCACGTGTTTGCACGCCTGTTTTACGCGATTATACGGGCCACGAGCTCTTCTCTCGCAGAGATCAAGATCCACCCCGCAGCAAGACAGTTCGTTCACGTGATACGACCGCAAAACATGTTGCTAATTAAGAAAATGTTTTTGTTTCAAAATTCGTATAAACCATCTCGTGGCTTTTATGAGGTGATTTAGAGACATTAGCGTCAGTCATTATTAACAGTCAAATCTAATTGGCAAAGCCTTTAGTAATTATATGAGGAGAGAACGATTTTACTGAAATATCTGAAAATTTAAGTAATAAGTAACACAGATCTGAAACTAATTTTGTTAAACCATCAAAATAATTATGTGTATATAGGACAAATATGATGGATAATGCTGCAAATAGTTTTGATATTTGATTCAGCATTTTTTTTTTTTTTTTACTTATTATTCCGCGACAGATTAAGAAAATTTATTTTTAGATCTGCGCGCACATATATATCTAGTTAAATTTTTAGATACTTTAGCAAAACCGTTTTCTCCATAAATACAAATATGTATGTATAATAATACTAATATAATTACATGGAGACGTTTTCATAGATAGCTTCGTGGAACTGAATTTTATATATGTTGTTTTCTATTTCTATTTTTATTGAAAACTTTACATTGAGGTCGATTATATTAATGTTTACGTATCTATAAAATTGTAGTTTATTATTTCTAAAATTAATATTGAATATTCAATTTTATTTAGCTCACCCCTAATCTTTATTTTATTCGTTTCAAATCGGTGTTATAACCGGTCATCTTCATTATTATTTATTCCTTCTATATTAATATCTTTAACATTAAGAAATTGGACGTATATCCGGATACAATGTTCATCAACATGAATAGTGTTTACACGCATAATATGATATGGGATAAGATATTGAGAGGAGCGTTAGATGTCTAAATAGAAAGCCCGCATCCGTTTCTACTGTAATTCTCCTAGTTGGATAGCAAAGGGTTAACTCTACTACTAGGTAGGTCCAGTTGGGTTAGCCACAGGCGTTCAGGCGTTCTTTGCCTCCATTAAATTAACCCTTTACGCTAGCAAGTCTAACTTATCTGCCCACGGGCGCTCAAACGTCGTATATACATATACCGTCGTTCTGATTAGCTGTCTTGCAGTTTAGTTTCGCTAATAAGTCCCTCAAATATACTTTCATCTGTATTATAAAATTTTTCTTCTCATTGCTTTTTATTGTTATCTAGTTACATTTTTTTTATCCAATATTCTTATATTTTAAAGTGTTACGATTGGGTATGTATTATGGAATTATTCAGAATGGATTCCTATCGGAATTATTCAATTGTTCCCTAGACTTTTATTGCGTTTTGGGAATACCTACGGAATAATTCCGATCGGAATTCATTCCGAATAATTCCGTAATATGTGCCTTGTTTTTTACTCTTGTATTATTTTCTAATTTTGCCAATATATGTGTCTTCTTTAATATAAGATTTTCAGTATTAAGAAATGTCTATTTGAGTATAATTTCCATTAACATGGAAGGTATTTAAGTGCATGTAGCATATTAGGATAAAATATTGATAATCTATCTCCTAGGACACACGTGATATACGATTTTTAAGATAACTCGGAAACTGTATATAGGAAAATGTGACATGTGGTAAAATATGATGGATCGTACTTTCAGATATTAGCGTTAATTATCTATAGCGAAATAAGAAACAAGAAAGTTAGTATCACGCAATCGTAAATGTCCGTCGGAAACGCAAACATGTGGCAATTTGCGCCCTGGTGTGTGTGCGCGCGCGCCGCACGATTAATCTTCATGATTTTAATTAAAGTTTGCGGACCGTTGAAGAATTTCGCAAATTGAAAAACGCGTCTAAAATTTGAAGGAAACGGTTACGCGAACGCTTTCGCGCAGACGATCGTTTGTCTTGCGTGTTTTTGTCGGTACAATGCCATCGTGTCTATCACGCGAAATCCGCGGCTGCTTGCGGCGTAACCGCAGTTACACAGCGCGCAAAATTCTATCCCGGTCCGCAAGAGAGAAGGACAGAAACCTGCGGAAGATGCCAGACATAGAAGACGTCTGGCAGAGAGATGCGAGTCACTCCATCATAATTAGTCTCCTGGCGTTTCCCAAAGGATTGTACCAAGCGCTACCTCGAATTCAAAGTAATGCGATCGGTGATTAATACGTTGCGTATAATTAATTCTGTCTACTATTAGGCGAGCTGATGTGCAGATTTGTCCAAATTGTGCCATCCACGAATTTATACGGCAAAGTAAACGACGAATGAAATGCGACATGGGTTTATCAACGACCATTAAAAACAAATATGTACTTACTTATTTATTATTGTCGAGCAAACTAAGTAGCTTTTAATCGTCATTTTGATCAATTGCCCTGAAACTTTGACATTCTTCTTCAGGTAGCGTGTGTAAAATTGATGTGCTCGTCATCAGGCACATCTATAAACACATCATTATTAACTGTAGCCAAAGTGAAGATATTTTTATTTTTCCTGTACTTTAGAGGAGGAATGTCGTGCTGGTTTTATGAAGTTAGCACGCCATATTTTCAGTTTTGCTATTTTAGTATAGAAAATACGAAACTATTTTTATTTTAAGGGACTGTAGAATTATGGAACGTGCTACTGTCGTTGTTTTTTTTTATATTAATAGAATGACGTGCTATCTTTACAATCTAATTTGATGTGGATGGATAAGAAAAATAATAACAGTTCCAGTAGCATAATTGATTATGAAACTGTCAATATTACTATAATGCATGTGTGAAACTACAATTCTGAAAAGTCACGGAACACAATTTAAAGAATCATCGATACACTGTTTGAATAATTAGATTCGTGACAGCAAGTCTTTATCGAATGGTTTATCTTGAATAACGATCGACATTCAAGTTGAATACGTTTAACTGGTTTCCATCATTTAAATGTAACTAATGACGCCGCTTTCGGGGGAACATCGTGCAATAATGGCTCCGGCGAAACGTGCGAAGGAAGCACATAATGACGAGATGAGGAGAGCTGGACGTAACGAGGAGGGCTATTAACAAAAGCCGATTCGCGCTCGGAATAGATTTATATATGAAGTATATCTAGTACTTATCTAGTCAGTATACAGTCATTTACATTGATCTTTCTTTATCTGGTACTTTATACACGCGATTCCTTTTTGTATTATTCGTGGGCAAATATTTTACTGCGAAGGAGTTTACGAATCATTATTGAGTCGTATCGTTATTGAATTTCACGATAAAAGCGGTCGGCGAGTTATTTAACTAAAATCGAATCAGCGACCGTCTTTGACGAAAAAGAGTACGGGCCATGAAAAATTCCACAACCCGAGTACTTGCGCACCAGGCTTCTTTTCGCCCGTAAAATTTGCATTAAACTACGACGGTGAGTCAGCGCGCGCGGCCTTAATTGCTTACTTTGGAGTGGATCGTTACTTGTAGTTGGATGTTTTGCGTCAGCCAACTTGCGTCGCCAAATGATATGGCCGGTACATAATCCCAAGTGGATCCGGCAAATACTTTGAGCGATTCGCGCGATGCTGAGAGGGAGGAAAGAGATGTAGGATGGCGGTAATCCTGAAGTTCGTGAATTTTCTGAACGCGCATCTTGCGCGTTTCACGAAGTTATTAGCCGTTCGATGTTTGTTTCACTAAGTTCGTCATCGTTTCTGTAGAGTTACGCGTTACGGCCGCTGTGAACGGCGAGTTAACAAGCAATCCCGAACTTCCAATAACATCTCGAACGGGTTTCTCGTTCGAAAATTTTGACGATAAAGTTAATTACGATGTAAACGTGATTCTGATTGATCTTCAATATTCGCGGTTGCTACTACGTATTACTTTAAGCTTTACGACTATTGCGATCACACGGAAAAAATAGTCGAAGTATCTAAAAATGTAGGTAAATATAGATCTGAAAGTAATGTTGGTTGGACCATCAATATTGTATAAAATAAAATTGGGACGCTTATAGTGGTTGCTAGAATGTTAAAACTTTTTTAAAAATATTAACAACGCTTAAGCCTCTACATATATACATATATATTATATATATTATATATACGCACTCACACCTAAATTTTTAGATACTGTGCAACAAAACTGTTCTTTCTGTGCAGAAACGAGTGTTGCGCGATTATTATCTTATAGGATTAAAGTGACATTTTGTATCTAGAAATACATGAAACACTTTAATTAAGTAAATTGCTAGAAATAATTGCGATTATGCTAAAATTAATTCAACAATTCGTTGGATAATTGGAAGTCGGTATTTTGTTAGCAGTTCAACTTTAATCACTATGAAAATTTATTATTGACATTGTGTCGTGGCTTTTCTTACTATTGGCCTAATTAGGAATTTTGCCGTGCAGCAATTGCATCTTCAGGAATTTAGCTGCGTCTCAATTTGGCGGCATACAATTAGCGAATGTACTTGGTTGAGCAGCTTCGCGCCCTCACGTTTCTGAAATGTATTAACCGCTCGCGCCATTTAAGCCAGACTGTTGCGCGAAGTTTCGATCGACTTTTTTAACGGCTCGTAACAATGACCCCGTTCCGAAATTTCGTGCGATTAATGTCTAACAGAAATAATTTGAGAGAAATTGTGTAGCTCAACGTCGTTCGCTTAGAATCTCCATGACGATAACGCGAACATTATTACCAGAGGATACTGAGAAGGGTAAGGTATTATTTTAATCCTTCGCGCGTCTAATTACTTCGGTAGATCCCTCGATCGCGCGGGCCAAAAACGATTTCGCCGCACACCTGGAAATCCACCGCGGCTCCGCAAGCCAAATGGCTGCGCGACAACGTGCCGTAATAAGTAATGGCGCGCCCTTATTCCGTCCATTGCCTCAATTACAACTTGGTCTTTAAGAGACGCCTCGTGTAGTGACGGATCAATGCCGTCTGGGAAGGATAGGCGTAGAAACATTCGATATTACCGCGACAGGTGCGAGATGGGCGAGAGTGAATCCGAGAGTTGACGCGATGGAGTAATTCCCGTGAGTAATCCAACGAGGTCGCGGAACGTGTAAAACGCACATACACATTCTCGTCATGCATCTACGTACAGGGAACGAGAGAAATGCGTCGAGCGAGGTATATCTACCGTCGTTTGCCGCTGGGGGACTTTTCAAAAAGCGGCGCACGAGCGAGCCTCGCGTCATCGTGACGATGCAAGCTGTAAAGTGTGCGGCTCGTTACTTCTGTACGGCGAATAACCAAGGAGAAAATGAAGAACGAGCGGTACTTGCGAACGGGGAAAGAGGTAGACGCGACGCACCTTTCAAATACATTGCATCAATATTGCAATCTTGCAAGTTGCAATGTAGGTAACATTGTGGAGATATTGCAGGAATTTAACACGCAATTACTGTAACATTTCATAAGAATTTTTTTTAATTAATTAAGAGACATTGATTATAAAAGATAAGTATTATATTATACTATTTTTTGTAATGTCTCCAGAATGTTGCTGCAATGTTTCATAAGAAATGTTACATTCTGGAGATATTGCAAAAAATAAGATAGGTAGCTCTTATAATTGTTGTTTCTTAAAAAAATGTTTTATCATTTTTTGTCATTTTGTTTTATCATGTTTTGTCATTTTTTCGCGACGTTTTGTTCAGTGGCTACTTGTTCTCAAAACTATAATTTTCAATGAGTTTTCCGTTTGTCTTTACTTCGACGTCTTCTTGAATAATTGCGGGTACATTGTCGTTGGTACATGGCACGCTTAGACGGTCTATCTGAATCAATCGATAATAATCTACATTGGTGGCAGGTAAATTCTATTACGAGAGTGACAGTTCTTCTTCGGCTGAGTAATTTTAAATCGGTAATTCACCGGTAATGATAAGAAAAAGAGTCTATAATTGAAAAATGAAAACCTAAGGCCGAAGAAATTAGATTAATATCCCTGAGGTGAACCGACCGTTTTATTTTGTGAATAAAAGACGAAAATAAATAGCTTATAGTATGGTACATATATTCGTGTGTATAATATTTCCTTCTTTTAACTCTCATATTACGAGAGCCATGTTATTTGTTGTTTTTGCTGGAAAATATTGAATCAGTAAACATTAAATAATATTTTTTACAAAATGGAAAAATTGGACGAGACAAAAAGGGAGAATGAGTGTGGATATGATATTTCAAAATAGAAAGGTCTCTCTCTGGTCGCAATCTAAACGGCATATACCGCGTATAATACCATTTCGAAATAAACCGTCAACGAAAAGATAACTACTGAATCTAGAAATGAGAGCGAGAGAGGAAGAGAAGCAGACAAGAGGGAGGAGAGAAAAATGAGAGGAGAGAGACAGAAAATACCGAGCATTAATTCGGGACATAATTAAATGTGACATAAACCCGAAATGAAAAATTCACCATTGGCGTTCTATTTTTGATGTTTCTCGTTGACGTTTATTTTCGCCGTGTGTTTATGCTCGCTGCTTTCCCGAGTTAGTTTCGAAGCGCGAAATGGTTACCTTTCGTTTTCATTCCTCCCTCATCGGCGACGAGAAGCACTAATTGAGCTCGCGTACAATTTGCTCAACTCTTATAAGTGGATGTTTGAAATGCTATGCACGTGTGGCACTCGTAGTTCTCGTAATGTAATGGAGATCCATACAAGTTTCAATATCCTCCTTATGTCCAAACGCATTTCTTGGAGGCTCAACGATTACTAGAAATTGTTTTCATAATTTGGACCATTATGAAATTTTCAAAATTGAGTTATACATAAATCTGCATAGAAAAAAAAAAGAAACAATGGTGAAATAGAAACAAAGCAGTTTTTTCGGTTAGTTCCTCCCAGTTGGTTTTCAACGAAGAATCGTCATTTTTTCAAACAAAAACGGTACTGGCTGCGGAGTACATATCTCGGTCATAGTACAGCTTTTGTTCGAGAAATGGTAGTTTTTTTGATAGCGTTATACAGATTCCGAGTGAGAGTGTTAATCAAAACTGTTTTGAGTTAAAAAATACCTTTTGTTTGAAATATAAAAACAAATTTTGTTGTACTCAAATTGAGTAATTTATCAATATATATTATACATTATTAAGATACTTTCAATAATGTACACATAATAATGTATTTCTGAGTTATTAACGTAACCGCTAAAACATAAAAATCATTTATGAAATATGTAAGTCAATTTAAGTACTGAAATTAATCTGTTTAGTCAAATATTTTCAAGCGCTGAAATACATCACAAATTTTAAAATTCGCATATTCTTAATTAAATTGTTAGAAGTTCTACTTGAGAATTAAGAGCGTGTTTTTGGGCAGCACGTAATACCATTGGTCGTGTTGTCTCGAATGGTAAGTATTTGTATTTGTAATTAAACCAATAAATCTTTGTGCATAAAGCCATAAAACGTCTGACGCCTTTAATTGCGACGGACGGTGTTGGGGTTTTGTCGACTCGCATGTGTTTTTACGTTACCGCTTGCAATAACGAGCTGTTATGATGTTAGGGAACCTTAAGATTCTGTACGGTATAACAGATTGGGTGCATTATTCATTCTCTCATAATAACAGGCCGGGTATTCTGAATACATTAACGCGGAAATTATCAGGTATTCGCGCGCGCGCGAGAGAGAGAAAACGGAGGGAAGAAAGAAAGATGGGCGCTTTTATATAAAGTGCAAAATATACTGTAAATTATTATAATATTGTATGAATTATTACATCAAAATCGTCGCGTTGAAACGAGGATGCACAGCATTGGCGGATCCAGAAATTTGTCAAAGGGAAAGCTTGCCGCAAGTGAAATTTTTTTAAAGTCAAATATGAAAAGGTAGGTTATCAAATTATTATTTAAATTGTTACATTAAAAATATATTTTTTAAATATATAATTCATAAAACGTTTTATATTTAAAATTTTTGTATTATAACATTAAAGAAGTATAATATTCATAATAGAATATATATTTTATATATCTAGGAATTTCTTAAATTAAAAATTATTTTTGAAATATATATTATATATATATTAAAATTGTGATGAAACATTTCAAAAATATACAACATTCTGTTAAAAATATTTTTTAAAAAATGAGACTTCAAGGGGTGACATGACTTTTATAATCCTCTTCGTAGATCCGCCAGTGATATACAATTTTATAAAATAACTGAATCGAAAGCAATGATATCACTATCCTCAATATGGAGGAAACAACAATGAGAGGCACGATCGGTAATTAACTTCGTTAATAGGTCGAGCGCGTACGGAGGGTGGTTCTTTGCGTATTTCTTATCTGTACCGCACGCGTGCACAAGTGTACCGTGCTTTGCGCCCTGGAATTGTTCGCGCCAACTGTGCGGCTGGCTGCGGCGAACGACTATTATCAGTCCCGTAGCCTCGTTAGGTGGGGACTGTTTTTACTGACCGCGTCAATAATTGCAACTCAGTGTAAGCCGTGTGGTATAAGCGGGGCCGTAAATATGCCACGACGTCGGGTCGGCCGGGACCAACCTCGACACTAAAACGCGAGGAACGCTCGCCGAGCGATATCGCGAAACGTTAACGGTCTATTCGATCTATCGCGATACTCGTATTTCGACGCGAACAATATTTTTTAATGAAACGAATTATTCCTCGGATGTCCAGGTTTTAGTAGAACGATAAACGTTTATTTGGCGTTATTATGACTATATAATAAACGGACGTTCACGGAAAGAACACGGTTTTGCTGAAGTATCTAAAAATTTTGGTATAAATCTGAATATAATTTTGTTGGACCAAAATAATTATGTAGGCTCAAGCTGATTGCTAGAATATTAAAATTTTTCGTAGCATATTGTTTGGATTTTCTACATAATTATTTTGATGGTGTTCAACAAAATTAATTTTTTATCTATATCCATTTAAAATTTTAGATACTTGAGAAAAATTGTTCTTTTCGTGCAACGATTACTATTGTCTCTCGCGAAAAAGAAAAAAATTGCGAAAACGCACTTTTTCATCAGGACGTATTTATCATCTTGGCTATCTTTGTGATTCTGCGATATTACGCTCCACTGCTCATCTCGGCGTCATCCAACAACGCGGCAATAATGTATAAGTGATATATTTCCAGTATTATTACATAATTATGCGGTAATTAATTTGCGGGATATAATTACGATCGTGCAAATAATACAAACGCATATCAATTGATCAAAGCGCCCGTCGTTTCCGCGCTCATTGAAATTTCATTTCTGATAAACGGAGACGAGTCTCGTTGCTACGCGTTGTTTTTCTCTAATTTTTTCCCCGGTTGTATACCACGATATTGTTGCTCGTCACACGACGTTTACAGTAAGATGGGAACTTTTTTCTTTTCGGGGACGGAGCGGGGTTCATTCTTGAAATCCGAGTTTGCCGTATAATTTTATCGTCGTCGTTTTGCACCATCACTCCGCGTCCGCGTGTTAAAAAATCCTTGCGGCATAGCCGGCTGTAATGGCGGTTATTAAGAATAATGACTGTCGAGAGCGGAAGAGTAGAGACTGCCACGTAGATACATATTCATGAGAGTAAGTGAATCGCCCAATATCTTACGGTAGTCTCCAGCTACCGCGCCCGAAAGCGGATACAAATGCCGTTTCGATAATCGACCAACCGCGCCGCTAACTATGTACGCCTTAATCATTAGGTCCCACCCTTTCACCCCCTTGCAGTAAACCTACAGTGTAATTTATGTCTTCTAGATACGTATAGCGGGATGCCTCATAGCAATTTAGAGACATCGGCGTTCGCGACGTGCGACGAGGAATCCGCTTCGAAATTCTTAAACGCATTTTTCTTCTCTACATTCCTGGAGCGTTTATTGCGATTTTAATATCTCCGTAAATCAAGTCTTTATTACTTTACAACCTGTCTCTTCCCCCCCTCCCCCCCCCCTCGTCCTTCAGTGAATAAATATGGTGCCGCTTTTTGATGGTTATTATATATTTTGCTGTGATTAAAAAAAAATA
Organism: Cyphomyrmex costatus; assembly: GCF_001594065.2. NCBI lineage: Eukaryota > Metazoa > Arthropoda > Insecta > Hymenoptera > Formicidae > Cyphomyrmex > Cyphomyrmex costatus. The sequence goes on from NW_017277017.1 coordinate 1,154,337, forward strand.
AAATGGCCATACATTACGATATTATTTATTAAAGTTTAATCAAGCTATTTCGGATTTTAATATTTAAAATCACGCGATATATTTTATTACTTGTAACGCTTGAATTTTTTCATCAAAATATTATTGGCGTTTTAATATTATTAATATTTTTATAGCGCAATAATAAATTTGTTAAGCCTCATTATCTGATAGATTGCATACAGTCAACGTAGTATTATATTTATCTATGCGAATATTATGTCATGTTTTGTTCCTGTCACATCGGCTTATCTCCTCGAAAATGTCAATTCATATCTGAACAAATCTGGGATAAACGACACAAGTTTTTAACAGACTTATTAATCACTAATTAATCACTCGGATGAAATGCGAATGGAGTATAGAATGTTAATTATATTAATTTGTGAAATTGATTTGTGTCTATATACATATATATATTATTAAACACTCGGAATAAGATACTGATATGTTTTGTCATATCACGGTATTTGATGATTGAAACATATTCTACGTGATGATGTATGATCGTTTACCGCGCGGCAAATAAACGTTATTATTAAACTCATAGAATAGCACGACGTAAAACTGGAATATTGATCTTCATTAAATCACCTCTTACTCCAACAATTACGCATTGCCAGAGCAATATGTTTAATTATGTATGCGAGCAAATGGAAAGTCGTGAGCAAATTCGCACGGTTAAAGCTGAAAATACAACAATCGAATCCTTCCAGTTTCACGCGCGATTTAACAGGATCTTTAATTTGCCATTGTCTCTGCGATACTCTCTCGAAGTACATCAATTGCACCGCTATCGAAACTAAATCTACTGATGCGCATCGTGTCTTCCCCGCGTCGAATCTCTACACTTGTTTCCGGAAATCGTATTGCAACGTCTGGTTTCCCGGACTGCATCGTTCCTGAAGGAACAATGAATGGGGAGCAGTGTCGCGGAATGATAATGAATTCTTAGAAGACGCGGTATCGAAGAGTGCGTGTCCTTACGAATGCAAATAAATCGCGACGCAAACGTCGCAGATACGCTCCAGAAGATGCGCGCGCGCACGGGGGAGGAAATCGCGCGCTTCCTTCCACTCGATTAACTTTCCCAATGATCGTGATTGGATCTACCGCCAAGTCGGAAGGAATCAATTACCCCTGCGGATTCCCGATCCCACTTCTCCCCCTTATTCGAGTGGGACTCAACGAAGACGAATCGGGGAGGTATCTACAAGCTCAAGAGAACGGGGCTCTCTTTTCTTAGCCGAGGAGAGTAACAAAGTAATTTTAATGTATTATGCAAGAAAGAAAAGGATAACAATAGTGCCGTTCCGGTTTTTCTTTTTTTTTTTGTCGAAGCGTTTTCCCGGCGCACGATTCTTCAATATCCGCATAAGTTACGATATGAGTTTCCCGCCGTGACACGGAACATAAACGTACGATATGGATCTCGATGCGGATATCTTCGCGGAAGGTTCCCCAACATTTCTTCACGAAGTTCCGTGACAGACATTTTATGCGGAATGGGACATACAGTAACTTCCCTGCGTACGCGGGAAACTTCATGATCCGCAAGTTCCACAACTGACATATATCCAGCATCGCGGCAAACCGCGAAGTTCGAGCAAATGTTTGTACGTTTCTCGCGGAATTTCGCGAAACGGACTGGCTTATTATTATTCAAAAACGGTATAACTTCGCAGTCGAGCGATCTCTCTTTCGCTCATATAGCTCCGCAGTGGTGCAGCGTGCCGGCGCGTGATTCACCAGGGAATCGGCCTAGTGGAGTGGACGATTAAGATCTCGAGGAGCTCGTAAACCGGTGCAGGTTTATTGTTTTCGCAACCCTCTTTCTGCGCGCCTCTCTCCCTTTCTTTCTCCCCCCCCCCCCCCTCACCCTCTTCTCTCTCTTACTGCCGCTTTTTCATGTCGCGGGATTTACGCGTCTGCCTTTTATTTATTCACGCTTTAATTACCATCCTGGTCTTCATCCTTGGACGAAAAGGAAGGTAAAGGGGAGAGATAGAGGGGCGTGGGGAGGGGAAGAGGGGAGAGGTCTGGGCACCGCGTATTAAACGAGAAACTTCGGGAGGATGGCGTTGAGATTAATGGGACCTGGTTAACGTCGCGCTGCTGTACGCCAGGTGAGAAATTTGCGTTATTCGTATATGACTGGGAAAAAATGCGAGAGGGAAGGAGTAGGCCGGTAGTTTTATTTCAATGTTCCGCGGAGACCGAGATACGAACGTTTGTTAGTTACCCAGAGGGAAAGGGAGTTAACGCGAAACATTAACAACGTAAAGAACATTTACCGGAGACGATGATTAATGCCCCTGAAAAAAAGAGGACTTGAAGTAAACGCGACGGCGAACATTAACACGTTATTCGTTCTTTTTCCTCCTTTTCTGATTTTTTTTTGTTACCTTTAAAGCGACATTATTGTACACGTATTCCCTTTTATAACGAAACTTTTATGGTGAAATACTTGACGCAGTTTCCATTCCGCTTTACGGGCACGGTGTCTCCGTAAGTTGCTTTGAGAAATTCGAGCGACTCGCGCCGCGCCTTACTCGAAAATTTTATTGTTCGACGAGATTGCTCGTCCGCTATCCGCGCTCGTAATTTCGGGGGGGATTTCTCGCGCCTGTCTCAATAAATCTCGCGATTCGTTCTCCTTCGTTCTTATGCTGCCTCCCCGGGCAATTCGTTTGAATCCTGGAAACTCTCCAATCGAGTATTCGGCGGAACATCTTAATATCGCTAATGAACCTTCGCGGGTTCGCGCAAAAAAAGGTATCACTAAATGCTCCTTTAGCGTTTGTTCTAAATACGAATTGCGTCGTAAAAGTTTTATCGTTTGAAAATTCACCTTCCGTAAGAGCATCGCCCAAAGAGATTCTAATTTTCATTATAAATGCTACTTTAATTTTCCGGACGACTTTTTCACTCAGTTCACGAGCTTTCTCGATACTTGGAAACTATACAAATTGAAGTAACTTAAAAGTAAAAGTTTAATGCCAATTTCATTATTGTTCGAAATAGTGAGAGCGAGATTGCGAAATTTGCAGCAAAGATGAATTTGTAAGAATCTCTTGTGAAATTATCATGTTTGGACATGTAATTATTGTGGATGCATCGACAGGACTTTGCAGATTTCATCGACAGGCGACATAAATTTTATATTAATTGAGTCAACATATGTCAACAGCTCTGTAAAATATCGACGAGGTATTTCAGCAGTATTATAGAGTTGCTATAAAAATGGAAATTTGGGAAATCAGAGAAATGTCAAGAAATTTGAAAACGATCAAGAAAATCAAAGAAAAAGTCCAAGAATTTTGTAAAATTTTCTGAAAAATTAAAATTCTTGGCTTTAAAGAAGTTAATTAGCGTACGTCATGTAGGTTTAGAATACTATCAACTCAACATTTAAATCAAAGTATTTAACATCAGGAACGTTAACAGTAATTTACATTGCTACATTAAATTGCTCTCTCAACAAAGTATTGGTTTCCAAATGAAGACAAAACTACACAAAGTTTCAAAATGTCATTGAAAGCAGCAGGAATAATGATAAAATTTTGTCTGGAAATCAAGAAGAAGTTAAAGAATTTTAGGATGAGAATGTAACATCCTTGTTTCAGGCTGTATTATACAGAATGATTATTGTTGAATGACTCCTTAAAGATTTTAGAGGCGAGGTTCGCCCGGTCCGCTTCGTGAGATTCGTGACGAAGCAAGCAATGTGGCACGATACGATCGGAGCTAAGGGATGGTGGCCAGAGGGGGCAAGGGGCGACCGGCATTCATCTGGGCAGATAACATCGCTTGTTAAACCCACCCTTGCCTCCGGTGTAGCTAGCACGCTTACCTGGAGGGACGCCATTGCTCCCAACATCGTACTGACACGAGATAGCAACCCTAGTCACTAGCTCATCCACCCCCTCGCACCTTCCCTCACCACCTGCGTTCACCACCATCTCGACCAGCCACACTACCATCACCACCACGAAACACTACCGGTATCACCGGATCGTCGTTACCATCATCATCACGACTACTACCAACATCGGCTGCTATCTCGGATTCACCAATCGAGCAAGCTGCTACTAGATAACGCGGTTTACTGTCGCGTCTCAATTTCGACAGCGAGTCTTTCATTATGCCACAGAGAGACGTGTGTACGCTGATTTTCGTGCGTGTCTACGTTGATTATTGTCGATATCGTGACATGACTACGAAATCTGATTAAGTCTGCTGGCCCGCGGCTCTGCTCTAGAGATTCAGGTTTCTGCGAACTGTATTTATACATTAATGTCGTACGCGGAGGAACTGGAATCGAATGTCGTCTTGCGATAGGATCGTTCCGAGAATGTTGCGGTAAAAGTTATATTATTCGAAGGGATGATATACGACATCGGGAGGAGGGAGGGAGGAGCAACGTTGTTACAGGTTACACTCTTGTTGGTACACTTGAAGATAAGCGTGGCTTGAAAATTTATCGTGAAAATTTACGCGCGCGTAACCTCGCGAGAGTTAACCCCCTAACGGTGTCTCATCGGCGGTGCAAAGTGAGTACGACAAAAATAAAGGAGGTAATAATAATAAATCATCTTTATTATGGCTGTATAATGGACGTAAAAAGGATGCTCGCAGTAATGGTTCGCAGGAAAAAGGCATAAGCTAGAGAGCTCTAGTCTCGTTCAACGTGGTTCCTAATTAATTATTACCATAAATAGCTGAAGAAACACAATTAGCGAAGCCACTCGCGTAGGTGAGAAAAAATTTCATAAAGTGCCTTTTTGCGATAGAACCCTACGAAAACTTCCGCTCCTTTGTGCTTACGGGTATTATTACCCTTATCCTTATATTACTTCGTTATTTAACAATTTGCCTCGTTGTATAACAAATACGATTACTGATACGTAAGAGATTCTTTTGTTGAAAGACGGCCGTTGGAGACAGCCGATTTTTCTTCACAACATTGTCAGAATTTATCTGTAAATTATTGAAGAATAATTCCAACGATTTTGCGTGACATAAATATTTCCATGTATCCTATAAATTTTATCTCACAATGTCGAAGCCGTAGATTTAGATTCACCGGAGAATCGACGAAGGATGATATCCTTTTTCGCCGATCGTCGTTCACGTTTGGCCGATAAGAAAAATACAAAACGAGAGACGGTGTCTTCGCTAGCTAGCGGCAAAAAGGACGCCAAAAATAGGTATCTATATAGACGGGAAGAGCGACCACCTTCGGTTGCGTTCAAGGGTGCGAGCGCCCCGAGAAACAATTGTCGCGCCCCTAACGGCGCAGATTTGTCGAACGAAGACACGACGGGGTTCGACCCTTAACTCCAGATCGGAAAACGGTAGAACCTTTCGCATCCCCCGGAGGAGCTCGTGGATAAAATGTTGGCAAAATAAATAAAGTGTGACTGTATTCCGTCGTGCCAAGCCATCCCTTCGGGGATCTTCCTGAAAGGTCTCCATCCTCCTACGCGGGAATCTGTACCTAAAGCTACGGTAAAATTAAATGAACGGCACAATTCGTAAAAGTGCTCGGCTGAAAGAACCTGCGCGGTAATCTGCTTTTCGAAGACTTTCGTTATAATAGCCGCGTCCTTTTATCGCGGTCGCGTCCATTTAACGACACTGCCAGCTCGACTGTAAATTTGCTTTAAACTTTCGGCCATTTGCGGCTCGTTTAAATAGTAATAGTTGCATACTAAGATAATCCAAAATAATAACGTTAATAAATAATAACTATACAACAATACGGGTGGGAGGAGGAGGGAACGGTAAATAACAGCCACGCAATAAGATACTAAACAATACTTGCGGTTATATAAATTCAGATTTACCGAGCGTGTATTACGAAAAAAGGGAAAAATGGAAAGAAGGAAGGGAAGAATATTCAGGCAGTATTTAAAACTCATCGGCTTATCGCTTGCGTATTAATTGCGACGGTGTCGATAGCGATTCGTCGACTTGAGCCTCGGCGGTATCCTCTGCGGAAGCATTCCATTGTAACTATATCCGCATCCGAGGATACTGGCGCCTCATGGCCGGTAATTTCATCGCGCGAATCGGCGCGCGCCGATCGGCTGAATTCCACTTTTCGGAAAGTAGGGCGGGATAACTGGCGCTGGTAGAATCGAGGAGAATCATTTCGACGTGGCGGAATCCCGCGGTGTGGGAGCATTAATGCGCGAACCGACGAGGTATCCCACATATTTACTCGAGCGGAATCGCGCGTTTCTTTCCTTTTTCCCCTCCTCTATTTTTCTATTTATCTTCACCGGCACTGCGAAATTGTAGCTTAATGCCGGCTCGCGTACGGCGAAGGCGCGAGTACACGGATTGGAAGCTTCCTGTCTCCTCTTCCCTTTTCCTCTAGCGGGACAGGAAAGAAAACGGAAAGAAAAAAAAAGCTAATGCGGGGGAGGGAATTGCAGGAGGAAAGCGAGAGCTTTCGCGGCGCGGTGGGTCTCGCACATGTGTGCGGCTACGTGAAACCGGAAGCGGATACGGGCCGGGATGGACGGGACGGATGGGAGACGGTCACGGCGGGTTTAAAGCGGGAGGGAACGCGTGCATCGGGGGGGCGCGGCGACGAGAGTTTCGGCCGCGCTGCGACGGAACCACCGCGCATAAATCCTCCGCATGACGAGAGCGCCGTTGTTTTTGCGATTTACGAAGCGCGACAATATTTGCACATTCGTTCTGCGCGATTGGTGTCACCGGTTGTCTCTTGTGCTGCGACGCGAAAAAAGAATAGGAGACCGGCGATAATTATTCAAGGAATCTAGACACTTTATGATGTATATCCTGTACGAAGAGGCAGCGCATTTCGTGATTCATAGTTGGAACTAGCGAACCGCGCTAGTTTTGGTATATCTCTTATAAATTCGTCTAATGTTTGTTCGACACGAGCCACGAACAGAGGGAGACTTTACAATATAATTTTTGTACATCCCTCGCGAGCTAATTAAAGTTCTACATTCTTCTTAATGTACATCTTTCGAGATCACAAAATTGCCGTAGCAATATCTCGGTCGCTTTCATTGTAGAGACATCTCGTATGCCAAGTGTAAGGAAAGTAAGTCGTTTGTAACTGCTTTTATCGCTGGAAGTTAGTAGCTCGAAAACGATATCGTTCCTTTCAGTTCCGTGTCGGGCCGTTTAATTAGTCCAATTATGACTAATAACCGCTTCGCTGGCAAGACTGTGCCGTAGGTATATATGCACGTCCAATAAAACGTCAGCAGCCCATAAAATTGACTGGTGCGAGATTTTGTGTATTTTTCACCGTACAGCACGTGCGGTTTTGCAGCTATAATCCGCGTTATCGTCAAAGTTTCATCGAACAACGAAAGCCCGTGATTGATAGCGAGTTGAAAGGATTAATAATACTTGCCGGTGAGAGAGAGATTTCAAGAGTAAAAGAGATCGATACACACTTCACAACGTTGGGAGAATGCTTAAAATAATTAATCAATCTTTGCCCTCGAATATCTAGAGAATATATACTGATAAAAATATCTAAAAAGTATCCTACTTTTTTTGCATTTACTTTACACATTTCTGTTTGACAATGTTATCTTCTTTGCTCGGCTGTGATCTCTTGTTTACCTCTGCTTCGCATTAAATAGTTAATTTGGAGATAAAGTTTTATCGAGAGGTGTCGTATCAGGGTAAAGCGAGTCAGAATAAACGCGAAGCGGGAATTCTGCCCGGCGTATCAAGATCGCTAGCAATTTCGCGTGGAATTGAACTGCGAAATCTCGATGTGAAGGACCACGTTGACCAATGCTGTCAGAAACCACGCGCGTTATTGCGAGTTTTCGTGGACTTTTTTCCTTTGCGCGCTAAAGAGAAATTTGTTGATCGCTAGGCTTTGACTTATATGCGTGGGGTAGATTAAAAAAAAAAATTTTTTCCAGCCGACAAACGAGTCAACGAACGAGATTGCAATATCTCGCTGACGCGAGAGGCGATCGCGTTCGGGATCGCCTCGCAAATATACTAGCATGTCCCGATGTTATCATTATTATTATCAATTTAAACAGATCCCGGGATCAGTATCGGCATAATTACGCTCGGTAATGACTTGTAGGTTAATTGAGTATCGGCCAGATCGATTTTCGATAATCCGTCAAAGAGGGATGCTCCCCTCCCCTCCCGACTCGGCTCAATATCGTCGCCGGCGTGGCCACTCAAGAGAGCGCAATCAGTTTCTGTATTATCCCGCTTTATTCTGTAGCTTACGTTTCCATATATGTAGAATGTTTATTCGCGCACGTGCATAGAACGGCTATTCGTAAGCTAGTGAACGTGATTGCACCAAGGCAGTGAATTAAACTCCGCGCGAGGCTTATTCGCTGAACATTGTCGTTTAATGCAGATTATCGAGTGTAGTGCATAATGTTGCATTAGCTTTACATTGGCTCGTCCGTTCTGCTCGTCGTCCCTTCGTCATCTCTGTGTCACATCCTATCGACATCTACCCAGGTTAGGTTCGTCTTCCTACGCGATACTTAAACGGATTATTCTCGTGACGCGTAAGCCGCAGGAATAATCGCGTCCGACTTGAAAAGTACTATTCACAACATAATTTGCGTACACGATACGTCTATCAACTTCGTTAATCTGCCATCGGTAATTGTAGCGGAGTTATAATTTTCGAAACACGCGAGCCCAGCCGAGCGTTCAGTGCGTTCAGACCTATTACGTTACACTCGCATGAACACAAATGTCGCAATTGGGGACAATTCATTAAAGTCAATATTAAGTGAAAATCGACTGAGATTAAACATGAATGAATGAAAAATATCTTCGTTCCAGCGCACTGAAAAAAAATTTACTAATACATATTTTTGAATAGTACTAACAATAAATAAATGTTTACTTAATAAAAAATGATATACTTATTGTTAGTTAAATCAAATTACCTAATAGTTTTTGTATCAAATAAATATTTTACTAAATATTACTATTCAAATATTTATTAAAATTTAGTATTTTTTTAGTGTAATAATATTTCTGAATTTATATAATTTTCAACAATTTTAAGTAAAACTGTGCACTGATTATTTGCCGGAACACAATTTTAAATTAATTGTATCATTAATATTAGTTAATAATAATCGCATTAATAATTTCGCATCGCATTGCAGAGGCTCAAAGCTCGATCCAATATCTTGCGTACTTGAGAACGACAAGATTGTCCTCGGACGAGGGTTCATTTTGCATTCCCCGGCTATCGAATTGCGATTTCGATTTGCTACGAATGTAATTCCGACATGAAAGACGTAATAACAGCACCCTCGGCACTTGTAACCCTCTTTACTCACCCTCGCGCGAATAGCGGCCCTTTCTCTCTCGGTATAATCCATCGTGGGGGCTAATTGAAAAAAAAAGATGCAATATCATTGCCTCTCGGCGAAGAAAATGTGGTACGTTGCGGTGATCTGATCGATTCGTACGATTGCATGCGTCGTTCGTTCATCGTGATTTATACTTGGCGGAATTTTATCATGCTCAGACATTAATTTTAGCTTTTATGCCAGTTTCCAACAATGTAGATTAACTTTAATTTTGGTTTAACTTTCTTCCTTAAGAATTAGAAAAAAGTGAAGAGTAAGTCGAATCGAGTTGACCTATATTGGTAAAAACCGACATTATATTCATCTGAACTTAATAGTAAAATTTTTTGTTTCAATTGTTTAATTTCTTTGTAGTATGGTTTTGTAATTTTTTCACTGAAAACCAAAAAACATGTGAATATAAAATAAAACGCTCTAAAAATTCTAAATCTAATAAGTAATAAACGGCTGAGTTTTATCACCGTACTGCACATTAGGCGCTTGTTGGATTTAAGTTTTCTGAAACGTTTAATTTTTTAGTATTTTTCAGGTGTGTGTTCAGCGGGGAAAATTGTAAAACTATACTATGACATAGGAGGTTAAATGATTGGTACGAAATTGTCACTAATCAAATTAATATAAAAAAACGACCTATTTAACGCGAATTTTGATCACCTTTTCATGGATTTAGATGGATAAAAGTGCTACCATCGCATTTAGCGACTTAAAAAACATAAGATTACCTGTATGTATAACCTTTGTTTTTTGATTAAAATCGGCTTATTTTATAGATCTTTCATTTTTGTTGAGCTGTTTGCCATGCGTATGAATATTATACATTGTGACGTCCACGACACTTTCAACTACGATACCATTTACGAAATATTCACCTCTAGCAATTAATTAAAACTTCAAACTTCACAGTCCAATTCATGTGGCATTCAGTTGGAACCATGTGACACTGTGAGAGAGAGACTGAGAGTTGAGGACGATTTTGAATCGTGACTTTTTAAAATAAAAAACATCGCGCCGTCGATCCAATCGATCGTTCACCGTCACTGGAGTTTGCGACGAAATGGTGCGTGGAAAAAAAATAGGAACGCAAAGAACTTTGCGCACAGTTTAAACGGTCTGTGTTCGACACCGACACGCCTATGAAAATAGAAGCAGAAAAATAATATCTTGCTAAACGATGGCCGCGTTATTTCTTAAATTTCAGTGGTACTACTCGACGGTTGAAACGCCGAATTCGCGAACGTCAGTAGCTCTCGTTACGTCATTTCCTCGTCGACCACTTGGTACGTGAAAATGCAGTTATCCTAAATATAGCACCATGCTATCAAGTGCGAATGTAACGAGAGAGCCGCGGCAACGTTCGTCATCTGCGAAGGCAAAGCCACAAATCGGTGCAAATCGTGTCCTGCTTATCTTCCAGTTCACGCTACGTTTTCCTAGAAATTCTAGCAAAACTGTCGTGATTTTGACACCGTTACTTGTTATCACAATTCATCTCGATCGGTATATAATAATAATAATAATAATCTTTAATGTTGTTGTGCACAACACTGGTAATATGCAAAGCACTAAAAGGTGACAAATTAAGTATCAGAAATAAAACAATAAGGTGTCAAAAAGACTGTTACTGTAAGTTTTATTATTATTTATAAAAAAAACGCACGATATTTAATTCAATTTTTAATTTAATTATAAAAAGAAAGAAGGAAAAATTGTTATTTATATGGACGCAATCACGAATCGTATGGAATGGAAGTAAACGCCTGGTAAAATTAAAAAAAAAGAAACAACACGAGAAGCGCTTAAAAAATCGGAGAGTAAGTAAAAAGGTGTACGAGGAAGAGAATGAATTGAAGAGGGAGTTGGGGTACTAAGCTCGAGCTTTCCATCGGATTGGTTAACAACACCCCCGTCCCCGTGCGTGCGCTCACTCGGGAGTGAAATAGGATCAGGCTGCTGGTATCGCTCGGAGAACACTATGACTCCGTTCCGATAATAGGGCGATACAATCATTACCCCGCGAGTTCCGGTCGAACGCGAATTTCCTCGAGTTACCTACGGAAACTACCTACCTCTTTCGCACGTCCTCATACGCCCTTCAACCGTTGCATCACGCGTATCGGACCGGACATAACGTTACCATTGAAAAAAAGCCCTACGATTGCCCCTTCATCCGCTTTTCAATCCTTCATCCCCGCGGCGCGGAATTGGAAAACTGGTAGCTCTGTGAAAAAAACGTTGAACTTTTTACGGCACATGCGATTAACCTCGTGACGAATATGACGCGCGCGAGATATTATTTTATATTTTAACGACTGAGACGGTTTAAACGATATGCGACATTTTGCGCGCACTATTTTTATCATCGGAAGATTGTAGAAATGGAACAAGAAATTATATTTCGCAAATATTGAAAACTCTCTTGGATAACGTTGCTGAGCTTATACTATCTATAAAGTGTCTCGGGCGCCAATTATTCCGTTTGTATTCGCGCAAGTCAATTACGAGATGGTTATTAACGTGCTTGCGCAGCACGCGCGTTATGTTTTCTATCCGCAAAATTTCACCGCGATATACCGCAGGTATCAGCATTCAAATCTAGTAACATTAACTTCGTCGCGATATAACGCGATAATGCGATGCGGGCTACTTGAAAATGACGATGTTACATCAATGCCATAATGAATCAGCGGTAAGCGAGCATCGATCGATTAATCACGGAAAATGCGATCGGTCTCGTTCCGCGAAAGCTCCCGAAACTCAACCGCCGACGTGTACTTGATACGCGATTGATATCTCTCACCCAGGTGTTCTCGATGATCCGAAATTAATTGCGTTATTCCTCGCCGAGGCACCGAGTTGATTTTTGCTAATTTATTCTGGAGATAGATACAACAACATAGGCGGGTGAGTGGCTATCAATGGAAATTTATTTAAACGTCACTCTAATTGAATCATCTTACACAAGCGACGACTCCGGAGGGAGTGTGTAACGAGAGATCTGAATTTAACGAGCCCATCTTCTTGTATGTACCGTTACGTTACGTAATTGTGACTATTTCAAATTTAATAACATGCTTCCGCAGACGAGTGAGTGGCCGTTGAATTAATTGCGCTAATTGATCTTTGTACCACGTCCAAATACCGCAAATCCCGTTTCGCTCCACTTTCTTGCACATTATTATCTCGAGGTCAAGACAAGATCACGATATTAATTTCCCGAAAATTGTTCCACAAAATAAATTCTTCCGATCAGAATCAGCTTGAGTCACATATATGATTTTGTATATTTTATTAAGGAAACAGGAAATTATGAATATGGAAGCGAACCTATTTTAATTAGGAATTTAACTATATACTTGCGTGTAGCGTGTGTGTGTGTGTGTGACAAGTATATTATTATAATCTTAAATAATCGCTTTAGATCTCTTTGTATCTTTATATTTCTCATTTTTAGTGCGAAGATAGAATCGGCCGTCGATCTTATTCGTTGCTTCGTAAGAAATGCACTTTGACCAGATCTTGGAAAGTGAGAGAATCGACTTCTCTCTCTCTCTCTCTCATCTTATTTTCTGGTGTTAGACGCTTTGTACATTGTCCCCGACACGATCGTGGCTGCATGCCGCGCAAAAAGTAGGACAAAACCGGCCCGCTCCGACGACGGGCCAACTTGTGTAACGACGCCCCTTTCCTCCCGCACGTGCCAAGTCCGCTCTCGGGGGTGGGACATTTATTACGACGACTACCGTCGACACCAACAACTTTCTCCGGTAGGATAAATAACGAGGCAGCCAGTAAAATATTTTCCCCACGGCAGTACGTTGAGTCACGCGTCCTAAGTCTATGTGGCTTAGGACGCGAGTTGCGATTGGTCCCCTTTCGTTTCTCATTTTGTCGGCACAGCGAACTACCACACTGGATTTGTTGAGTAATCTGCGAGGTCAAATATTAATGATTCCGCTCGTTTGTCTGCCAACTTTGTATCAACGAGGATCCGTGAATGGTTGAGATCTATCTTGGTCATTATCCGAACGATAGAGTATTAAACAATTGTCGAAGTTAGTATCGGAAATGTTTGATTCAACATTTTGATTCGCAGATAGTTTGTTAAGGCTGTTATATGAATACATCAGATTTTTTATACAGACCAAACGTGAATATAATACATCAAATATGCACAAATAAAAAAATATACAGTCTTTAAATATTTTTTTAATAAGACAAATTTCTGCTTTGGTCTTACTTTCCAATCTGCTTTCCAAAAAAATATGCAATTATATAAGAATCCGGTAATTATAAATAATCGAGAACCGATTACATATCTCAACCAATACGGTGGAAGGATAAAATGTTGACTTGCAAAGTTTCAGAATATGCTTAAATTTAGAATGCGTCGAGAATTTTTACTTTTACTTTCAGTGGCGGATGTTCAAAAACGATTTTTAGACGTTAAATGGTTCGCACATCCTTATTGTTTTAATTAGAGGAGAAATGTTTAAGCATCGAGATTAATGTAGTTATTTGTTTGTTACCCCGCTGTATCTGGGCCTTGCGTAATTTTAGTCTACGCTAATGCCGCATTAAAGGCGCGAGGAATTATAAATTTCGTCGTCAAAGCGACTGGTGTTATTATCTAACGAGGCAACGGCGATTTCATTACGCTGGGCGCGAAGGGCTCACCCGGTATAATCGGATTCGCCTCGTGGAGGAATTGGGGCATAATTTTCGGAAATACCCGTGACCGCACCTGCTTTATCAGTCCGATATTTCGCAATTTAATGGATTACATAATTCATAAAGGCTTTACCTCATAATGGGCTGCAGTTTCGTGCCATCCTCTTAAGTGTCTCCATAAATACATTACGCAATTTCTGTCTACGGTTTTGCGACTGGAATCTTGAAAACAGATATTGATTCATGATGTTATTTAATGAAGAAGATTATGAAGGTGTTGGTTGAAAATATATTTCGCTATATTACCTTTTTCGCTTTTTACGTTACCATGTATATTGGAACGATTCCAAGGATGCAGTGACGTTTATGGAGACTCTGAAAAATTGCTTGTGACTTCGCGGGACCAGAAGTCATCGGCCTAAGGAATTATACGCGGCATAAAACGAGCGGCAGTTAGTATTACGAGAATTGCTTCCTCTACTTTTGTGAAGCGCGTGGCTCTCGCGCTCGTGAGGTCACTGGGAGGCGTTTGAAGTCGGCGAGTCTCCGGGGCCAACCGCCATCCGCCGCCATCCTACCATGAATTCATTCGCACCCTCATGAAATTCAAAGCAGTCGTTACGGTCCTGGCGCAACGACAACGAGTGCGACGCGACGACGGCGAAGAGGACGAAGAGGACGAAATGGCGCGGACGGTACAGTTACGTGCGCGGATGTATAGCGACGCGCCTAGCTATCTACGTGCTTTTTCGGCTCGCACGGGGGTTGGAAGGTGTTCGATGTTTTATTTATAATTTGTTTATCTCATCATCTGCTCGCGAACCTGCCGACTTGTGTATGTAACAGTGTCTACACGCGCTGCCGTCGCGTCCGTCAGTGACTCTCAAGCGTCCGTTGAAACATGAATAGTCAAACATCCTCTTCTCCTCCTCGTACGTCTCATTGGGGACTTTTCTCGCGAGCATCGGCCGGCACGAGTGAAGTAGATAGACTCTCTTGTTGAGTTCCTTGAGCGAATTCCTGATTCGTTTCATGTTAGATAGCTAGAGGCACGACGGAAGCATGTTGAAGTCAGAAGACTTCTTGCGAATTTTGATGGCGCGAAGGTGATATTCTTCCTTTGCAACGTCGAAATTGACAACTATTGACAATAGGTATGTAGACAGGTGAAACATAGATACCGTACGATTTTTTTATATAAAATTGCGTGATATTTGGATGGATGTAGAGTTTAGAGGAAGACGTTCGCCTAGTCGATACCAACTAAAAGTAACATAACATCAATACTATAGTGTTTCGCACTTAACTCTCTAAAATTTTTAGAATAAATTATTATTCTGAAAAGTGAAATTTTACTCTAAAAAATTGAAAATTGAGCTCTTTTCAAGACTTTTTCAAGATTGACTCAATCTTAATTTTTTAGAGTGAGATGTCACTCCAAAGAATTTAAAAAGAACAACGTAACTGTTATGTAACTGTTTATTATTTATATTACATTTATATTGTTGAGTGTGAAACTACAACATGACGTTATGTTACCCCTAAATCCATTTCCACAATATATGGTTATTTAAAAATTATCAATGAATTTATAACTAATCATTATAGATTTAATCTTTAGATGATTATAAATAAATCTTTATAGATTTTTAAGAGAGTAACATACATTGTGAAAATGAGTTTAATCCATGTCGACTGACTAGGACTACTTTGGGTTTCAAAAATTGACTCGGATTAATTCTTTGCGATATATCCTGCTACGTTGATCGATGGCAACAATTCAAACTTCGCAAACTGGTCGATTTAACGGAAGTTAACGATGGCTCCAATTATTCAATTTTCCAACGGATTTGACGCGACACACATTCGCTTTGAGCGATCGTAATGTTTTATCGGAACACAGAATATCATAGAGGCATTATTTACGAAATCATCGCCTTTCTCAGACGAAGATTTCGTAAGAAACCATACCTTGAAGGCGTTAGCTCATTGTCATTTGCTCTACATGCTCCATATCAGATACGAACGTGTACTATTCCGGATGCGTTCGAGTGACCTGATCTGACATTCTCTCGTCGAAGGAGCGAGCACGTTCTCGGCATCACGACGTGTTGAAATTCAAGGACACTCCTTATAATAGCAATTCACAGCATGCAGAACTCGTATAAATAACGTGCACAATAGGTTCAGCAACTCGAAGAATAGATATAGATAGAATATAGGTGAACGGCAAGTTATATTATCGGGACAGAAAAATCAACTGAAATAGTTATTGCAAATGCATATTATTTTAGCGAGCAGAAGGAGCTTGCATGACATTTTTTGTAAAATGTGAAAATATTTTTGGCGCTCTTACGATTACGTGTATTCGAGGTGGGTTCTTTTACTTAGAAACATTTCAGGATAATTGTATTAACATAATTTGGTGGTGGAGGCGAGTTTTCTTGATATTCGAATCAATTATCTGTTCTGAATAGCAGCCCAATTATATAGATAGATCTTCCGAGCGGTTCATCGGATTTAATGCACTCTGGAGGCAAGCGCATTCGATCTCGAAAGGTTCAGATGGGTGAATAGCTACTGAGGTCAAGCGAAGGGTTACGAAATCGCTCTCGTGTAAGCACGCGAGTCTAAGGAGGTCGAGTGCCCAGCTCTCTCCAGCTTCTCCGAGTCCTAACGGGCATCCGTCCGTACCGGTCTATTCCGCCGCCGTGACCTCCTCCAAGGTACATTCCCTCGTTTTATCCCCTTTCCATCTTAATAATTGAGACGTAAGATATCGTAAGTGGATCCTTTGAGACTGCTGGGACGTATTCTTTTGCGGTGCCATAGAAGCTATCTGCGAAGACGAGCGAAATGACTTCGATTTCGTCGACAATTAAATTAAGTGATAATTTTCAATCGTTTTGCTAACCCAGATAGCGTGCAACTCGGTCGAATGGAATCTGATTTAACTTAAGTATTTAAGGTAGTTTATTTCTAGGCAGTTAAGATCAACTTTCATATTTCAATGTTTAATATAGAAATAACTATGGCATGAATAATTCAAGTTAAAGCTGTATAAACAAGTTATATGATCTGCACCAACATGTACTATTTTATGAAATGCTTTAAATTAACTTGTCACAGCGGTTATAATTTAACTTGGCTTCATTATTATGACAGCAAGAGTAAATTCCGTAAAACAAAACTGTTCATTCATAAATTTTCATCTTATTTTTATTGTTGTAACTGTTATCCAAAGTCAGTATAAACGTAAATGCAATGACTGACAAGGTACAGAGAAAAACAAAGCTCTATATAAACATGTATATTTTTATTAAATTTCACAAAAAATTATGTTACGATTATAAAAAGCATAACGCGGTAAAAATAAAAATTAATTCTACATCTAATTCTTTGGTATTAAAAGGCAGTTTTCATTTAATCTTCTTTATTTAATTGTTCATCACTTTGTAATCGTTCTTGATGAAATCAGTGACTCTCTCACCGATCATATTGATCGAGGCAACGGGATTACCGGAAATCATCTAAGAAATAGAAAGAAATTAGTTGATTACAAGTGATATAGAGATATTAATTGAACCTTTTTTCTAGGATATTGTATATAAACAAATTTCATAAAAATTATATTGAGTGCAATGTTAAATTAGTTTTTAGATACAAATTAATAAAAAAAAGCTTATGATTATATAAATACTAATTAACTATGTTTGTAAAATATCGAGATTTTTACCTGTGGCATAATGGAGGCATCGGCCACTCTTAAACCATCTATGCCATAAACTTTGAGAGCTGGATTAACGACAGCCATGGGATCCGAGGAAGGGCCCATTTTGCAAGTACCGGCCTGATGATTTTCAGGCCTGGTGTCGTATCGAAATTTGCAATCCCAGTACGCATAATTCATTTCTCCATTTTTTTTGTACTGTTCACATTCTGGGATGATAGTATCTATCATTTTTAAGTTGTACTTCTTCATCGTTTCTGCTTGCGATAGCTTTAAGATATACTGAATACCCTGATAAATAATCGATCGATCTTGCGGATGCGCTAAATCGTTGCTCCAGATAATCGGAGGACTTAAAGGATTTTTTGAGGCCAATATTAGACGACCTAGAATTTATCAGTAAAATATGTTTAAATGCGACAGTAAAATTTTCATTCTTTATAGAAAATAATACAATTTTCTAATTTTATTTAATTTGTTGAAACTTTATTCTTGATACTTATTTGTTGATACTTTAATTATAATTAGAATGCAATTATAATATATCGATTTTCTTTTAATGCGATTGTAAATAAAAAATATATTAAAATAATTTCGATGAGGAATATTTGATAGAAAAAATTGGAAGTGTTGTTTTAAAATCTTGTTCATCATGTAGCCTGGCTACGTAGCTATTTACATTATTATCAGTATTTTTATGCTAATATTGCGCTATTTACCTATAGCAAAAACTGAGTTACATAGTTATTGACTTACCTCTACTTAACGTTTGAATATTTACGGCGATAAATCTAACAGTTTGTTTGTTGTCGTACATTTTCAAGTCCTCAATCCTGCCGTCCGTGTTGCAAATAGCTTGATAGCCAGCGAAGAAGAACTGAATGTCCGGATCATCAGCGGTAGTATAGTTAGACGCTAGTATGCCGGTGACCTGGGCCAATCCTGTAGACGCTAATGGACCGGTTTGGTTGTATAAATATGTATCGGCATTGTTTATATTTAGTTCATCTATGTGCGTTTCACTGAGACTAAAATCCACGCCATACGACGCATGGTTGTGAAGATTTTCACCGACTCCCGGCAGATCGACGACCGTGCGAATCCCCACGGAGTCTAGATGTCTCTTCGGTCCAATACCCGATAGGAGCAGAAGCTGAGGCGAATTTATAGCTCCAGCCGTAAGAATCACTTCCTTCTTCGCTATTACGTTGTATTGCTGGCCGTTCTGCAAATTGTAAGTCGTTCATCTAGCCGTGTGACTCGGGACAAATCATCGTTTATTCATGAAGATGCAATTGCGAAGTTGCGTTCGTAGAAGCTCGAGAAATATGGGGTGTCCACTCACCATGATGAAAGTGATTCCTACGGTTTTCACTTTTGATGAATTTTTCATCGTATTGACTTTCGTCACAATCGCGTTTAGAGCCACATGTAGATTTTTACGATTCCTGTTGGGCCACAGGTAAGCTCTGGCGGTACTAAGTCTGACGCCATTTCTGCTGATTGTTTGTGCCACGGTAAAACCCGTGATATTCTGGCCCACTAAGTCCTCACTGACTCCTAAACCTGTCTCTTTTGCAGCCGTCAATATGTCCCAAGCGAATTGCGGCTGCCAGGGGAATCTATTAATGAAAGTAATCAGAGAGTTTAATTCGTACGTGTAGATCAATTAAATCGGTGGGGAAACTATAGGGATTACGTCAGAGACACGCTTTAGTTCTCAACGCACAGATCCTGTTTAATGAATCCGGATCAGCTACGCTAATTGCGATAGATAGAGATAAATGCGTTAAAATATTCTTTGATGATAAAACTAATTTTCAAAGAATAACTAATTAGGTATATAACAGATATCAAGGGATTTTTTACGGTAATCGCGCACAGCACACACACAATCACAATTTATTCCGTAAAATTGTTAATCTGAAGAAAAGACAAATATCTTCAGATTGTTTTTTTTAAATTCATTTATTTTAAATGACGATAAAAACAATTATGAAGCGACAAAGAGTGTGAAAATTAAAGTAGTATAAAGGCTATGGGCACACACAAAAAGAACTTAAGCAGTAAACGAATCACAGTAGAAAACATAAACCAATAACGTAAACAGTAGGAAATCTAAAATGTTGATTTGCCATAGTTTTTATGCTATTTTAATTCTCACACTCTTTTTATCGCTGTCATAACTGTTTACGTCATTTAAAGTAAAAAACAGTTTAAATTCATTCGTATCTTTTTTCAGAGTAAAATTCTACTGGACAAATTGCGACCTTAATGTTTCTTCTGCATGACACGAACTTAGGAAAACTGACATTTGTACCTTTCGACCGTCATTGGACCTCCAGTAGCGTGATCTTCTGCCCTGATTCTTCCAATTTCTTTATTGTCTTCCGATTTAAAGAAGTACGGCAGCACCTAATGTACAACAATTAATAATGATTTATGTGATATCGTGAAGAATTTAATAGTAACGTTTTCTCCATACGTCTTTCCATGACCATCCCGCGTTTCCCATTTCCATCCATCTGTCATAATCTTTCGCGTGGCCTCGATGATACGCCATACCATGATGAGAAGTGCATCCTCCGAGATTTTTACCTCTTGGCCAGCTACAACTACCGTTATATCTCAAACATGCGTACGATTCATTCGTGGTTTTATAGTTCCAATCCAGTTTGGTATCTGTAATATCGCACGATTGAAATTAATCGCAAACAATTACTAATATTAGCAGCTATGAAGAAATCAAGATAAATTACTGAGATAGAGTTGAAGGTTGCTCGGTATCTGCATGCCAGGTAACTCGTCTGGTCCAGCTTCTACAAGTAGCACGTTCCAGTTCTTAATTTCGCTCAGTCTAGCTGCTACGACTGATCCGGCTGCACCACCTGAATTAAAAACACAATATTGAATACCCATTAGTTTAGCCATCGTGAATTAATATCTCTCCAACATCCCAAATCGTTTAGAAATAGACATCATCTTAATGCTGATTTTAATTGATACGATTTAGAGATAAATGTTGAGTTTCTACGTTCACTGAACATAATTTCGCGAAACGTTTTGTTAAATTGCTTGATAGATAGGTTTTAATAGTCCATTACGTTCATGAATAAATTGATTATCTTACCTCCAACGACAATGAAGTCGTAAATAAATTGTGGTCTCTTGATGGGCGTGATTCGGTCGCACATTCCGTTAATTATTGAGCTATAGGCAGCTAACATGTTTATCATAGACAGAAACAAAGTGGCTGAATTGCCGTTGCAGACATCGGTCAATGAGGGTCCGTTTACGGAGAAGGGCGGCGAACATGGTGCTTCCGGCACATCGTAGTCCAACGAGTACATGTTCTATAATACCATATAACGTATAGTTTACACGACTAAATATATTGCGGCACTTAAGAATGTTGATCTCGAGTTTATGCGTCGTATAAACCGTAGAACGATGCTCCATTATTTTGTGAATATCACGGCCATTACTGTTGTGAAATCACTTTACTCTCGCAATCAAATTACGAATAACCGTAATAATCTACGAGGATTTAATATCAAGTCTTGCATATAATTCTCTCGATTAACTTTATTGAATTTTGTCAAATTCTAATTGGAGAAATTTATTACAATAGACAAATATTATTTTATTTAAATATACTAGTTACCTGTTTCCATTTTTCAAAATATTGAAAAAAAGTTTTAGTAAAGAAGTCATTTGATATATTTACTATTATTTTTACTATTATTTGATTTTCTTACTTATTGTAACGAGACTTTGAGTTTAAATTTTTAAAACTTGATTTTGTTTTTGTAATATTTCTACTTTTATTATGATTAATTTAAAAAAATGTTTTTTCTTTCACATCTAATACAATTGACAAGCGATACATCGGTAGAATAATAACGTACCATTTTCCGTGAATAAGATTGTTGTAAGGAGTATTGTCCGTTGTGCTCGGCTTTTACTACCTGATTGCGGCATCCGTTTTGTTGTCGCTTTGTTATATACCCGTTTCGCATATATGCATATGCACGTATGCACATACCGTGAAATGTCTAGCTGTGATTAAGTGCTCAACGCATATAACATAAAAACGATAATAACGGCGCTTGTTATAACCCCTGCTTGTCACACTTGTATATCACCGCACGTGCTATCATTTTAGAAAAATGACGAATAGTCTGTCACTAAAATAGCGCAAATAAAATAGATACCAGCTATTATAACCTGTGTTTCCGCTGAACCCATTTGCATTCCGGAAGTTAGAGTAAAAGCATGTGTATTGCACATAAAACTTTTGTAAGCGTTAATTGTTTAAAGTTTTTATCAAATTACTTTATATAGGCGGATTAATTTCAATAAATATTTAGTTGTTACGGCAAGCAATTGTTTATCTTTTGAGACCGCATTTATTTATGATTATTGCATTTATTTACGACATGTAAATGCAATTCATAATAACATTATAGGATCGGCTGGAAGCAGCGGTTATTCTGTATTTGGTCTGTGCTACTATGCAATCTTGTTTATTTACAATATTTTGATTTACACTCGGACGATTCGAGAGTGGCCGAACTATCCATATTTATAATTCATTTCGTTTTTTTTTTTACATATTTTTTGTTAACAATTAATTACTATGTTTTTTGGCGGTTGATGTACCAGGTACCAGAATCTGTCTTTGGTTATTATTTTAATAGGACATCCATAATGGTATTACATGCTATTACAGTTATATATTGAAAGCTATGTATGCGATATGGAAAAAGATTATTGTAGCATAATATGTACATCTCAACTTTTTCATAATTATAACCTCTTAATGCATACAGTAACTAAAAACAACAAAAAATTGTTGAAGGAATTAATAATAATAGTAACAATATACTTATAAGTTGTACGGAGATTTATGCTCGTTGTGTCACAGCTAATTGATTGATGACAGATCTCTCGACTAGCTGCGATGCTACGAGACACAATCTTAGGAAATTCCTAACTGGAAATTAAGACATGGCGGTACAGCGAGACGACGACTGCCATCAGTCGTACGATTCGCTGCGTTAGTAACAATAATTGTACTTTGCAATATAATTTTGAGTTCTAATATAGCACACTCGAGCTATATCGAGCGGGATGTATCCGGCTCGATCGCTCGATCATACCGAAGAGAAAGAGAGAGAGAGAGAGAGAGAGAGAGAGAGAGAGAGAGAGAGAGAGAGAGAGAAAGGATATCGCAGCCTACAGGAATCTTCCAGAAAGTCCTTGCCTTTGATCGCGTTCTTGCCGACTTTTTTTTAGGCTGCGGAATACGCATTGATGGATGCAATAAGAGACTAGATAGATCGTGGAGAGCCCGGGCTACCATATTGCTTGATCCCAGTCGATGTACTTGATCCCCCAAAGTAACAGGTCCAGCGTACTGTCGATCGTCGCGCGTGAACTAGGAAACATGGTAAATTGCTGGTGACTAATGATGCATCCAAGGATGATTGTGTTTCTCTATGGGGCAAGGTTCTTTGTCATTCCCGTACCATTGTGTACCGGCAACACCCCAGTCGGACTTGATGAACGCAGCTGCCCTTTCGCCGATCATCATGGCCGGGGCTGCCGTGTTGCTGGATGTTACCTTGAAAAGAAATCATTATTCTATATATCTTTTCTTTTAATTTTCACGTTAGATTATAAAAATGTTTTAAAATGAGCTTTCACAGAATTTTATGAATACATAAAACAACATATTTTAAAGACATTATACAATATATTAAAAGATTAAATTAGAGCTAGAAATGAATAAGACGAACATAGATTATAACTATCAGATTGTCAGATGACAATCATATGAAAGCTTATAAATTTGTTAATCTAACTTTAAATAATTTATAATTTTTCTAAGATTTTAGAATAATAATCTGGTGCATTTTTATTTATAACTTTAATGTTATACAATTTTAATATATGATTTATATTTATATAATACGTAATTGGATTCTTCAATTATCTCTCATATTACACGATGCATAAGATTATAAGATAAAATACTATTTTAAACACTTTTTACTATCTCTAACACAATTTATAGAGTCTCTAAAATAGGCTTTACGTAATAAGGAATCCCAACGAATGATTAAAAACTTCATGACTAACGTACATTCAAACGATAATAGCACTTTAATCGTAAAAAAGAATCTTCGCAATGAAAAAATTCGTGTATCTCACGATCTTCGTTAATGATCGTCCATTTGATGTTCAGTAAGTACAGTAAAAGCAAAAAAAAAAGAAGAAAAAACGCATCAACACTCGCGATATTCTCGCGATTACAGAAATACCTACCTGGGGCATAATGGACGTATCGGCCACCCGGAGATTCCCGATGCCACGTACCCTCAATCGATTATCGACTACGGCCATGGGATCATTAGGTGGACCCATCTTGCAGGAACCCGCCTGATGATTCTCCGGGCCGGTGTTCTGGCGCACGGCGCAAGCCCAATATTTTTTGCTCAAATATTGATATTTGGAGCACTGTCGCAATGGTTGATTAATCAGAGTCATATTGTACTTGGCCATGGCACTGGTTTTGGCGAGGGACAACGAAATCTCGATAGCCTCCACGAGGATCTGCACATCCATAGAATCGTTCAGGTAGTTGCCCCAAATGATTGGACTCTCGAGAGGGTTGTTACTGGCGAGACGTAGTTTCCCTGCGGCCAAGTTCGTTTATTGGTGGCGGTTAATCGGTGACAGAACAGTACGCTACATTGACGTGCGATACATTGACTGTCGAAATTCATCGAAATTTCACGGACCACCGAGACGCAACGTGAAAGTATTGATTAATCAATTTGTAGAAATTTTCCCGGTGATAACCACGATCGCGGACGATCATCATTTCCCGACCAGTCCTATCATTCCCGCGTTAAATTACGGACGGAATTTATGGTGGTCGGTGATCAATGATAAATTGATTGAAATTACCATATAATTAGTTAATTTTTGCAGGCGGGAGTCTGGTACTTCGGCGGCTAATTACGTTCGCTTACCTTTACTACGCGGTTGTGTCATTGTTGGCGATATGCTGATTCTGCGACCATTATTGTCCATGGTAATACCCGCTTCACCGGTGCTTGCACAGGCTGCCTGATAGCCACCGAAAAACAGCTGAATATCAGGATGATTCTTAGTTGTGTAGGTCGACGGTAACATCCCGGTCAGTTGTGACAAGCCAGTCGACGACATCGGTCCTTTTTGGAAGGCGAGATATTCCGCGACAGACATCCAGTTCAAGTCGAACAAATTCGATTGATTAATGGTGAACGATAAAGTGTACGACACGTGATTATGCAGGTTTTCTCCGACACCTGGAGCAAAGTGGCTCAGTTAATTAAAAACGTAATTATCGACTTTGACGTAATTATTCCGGTTGGTGACTCGATCAATCGTCGACTTGACACTCGTGTCCGTCATTTATGTTCAATAAGAACGAAAGCTTTACGCTTTTCGTAATTAACGTAGACGTTTGAATCTATATCCGCGAGAATTAATCTCGGTCATACTTTAAATAAGATGCTCCGAAGAATCTAAGAACTGATTTTCTCCAATGCCTAATTAATTTTCTTTCAACAGCACTTGACTCTTGTTTGACTTTGTTAAATTTATATCCAACGAGAGACTTGATGCTATCGTCATAATGCTAATTACGAATCGAATAATAAATTTTCATGCGTCATCGATGAATTACGCTAAATTCTGTCGGAGGATTATTATCTTCTCTGAGAGGTACATCATCTTACTCATAATGATTTACGTACGATGAATGGATTGCTTACCTGGAAGATCCTTGACGACTGTGACGTTCATCGCCCTTAGATGTTCCTTCGGCCCGATTCCGGAGAGTAGCAACAGTTGAGGCGAATTTACGGCACCACCGGAGGCGATTACCTCCTTTGTGGCGCGGGCAACTCGAAGTTCACCATCCTGAAGATGCGTTCATTGAAACTCACATCACCAAACTCACCGACGCGCTTTAGAGCGCGAACTTGATTTCGCGTTTAAGTGCCGGTAACTACTCCGACAAAAAGCAAAGTTCCCCGATGCCGCGCGATATCGTCATATTATGTCCCGTCTAGTTTCAACAACGTGTACATTTTGCGGAATTTAACGCGTCGTAACTATTAATTAATGAAAACACTAAATCAAGCTCAAACTGGGTTAGTATGGGCTTTTATAATTCACTCTCGAATATCTAAAGATGTCAATATAAAATAAAGTACGACAAATTGATTATTGATTTTTACATGATAAACTTATAAATGCAGCAAACAAGATAAAAATTGTCCTCTAATATCCGTGAAAGTGACTCTTTTAAGCGAAATCTGCGCATGAGCTATCAGCTATTATGTAATTATTGATTTGCGCATGAAAAACTTATAGCTGCAGCGAGTGAGATAAAAATTATCTTTTTAATATACCCATGTAAAGTGACTTCATTATGTGATATCGACTATTATACATATAATTATTAGTGTGCACACGAAAAACTTGAAACTTCAGCGAACGAAGAAACAAAAGTTTTTAATATCCGTGAAAATGACTTTGCATTGTTCAACTTTTGCGCATGATTACTAGAGCGTTGTATTATATCTTAATATAAGCTAAAACAATAAAATAAGACCCTCGGCAAAATTCCCACTCGTGCATAATACAAATTTTTCAAGCGTGACGTATTTAGCGTATTTATAAAAGTTGCAGCGTGTTTTGCTGTAACTTTCGATAAAAAAACCTCTTGCTCGCGATTTTGTAACAAGCAGGATTTCCGGAATCCATAAAAATTACATCTGTCAATCATACAGTATTTGAATATTTGAAAATAGATTTATATTATTTATTGCTATAACTATAATAATAATAATAATAATTTGAAAGGTCTTGTTAATTCTATTATTACTGTTATTATTAATCTGTGATAAATGATTTTTGATTTCTATGAAAAATGATAGAAATTAAAATTTCATCCCACACATCTCTCTTACTTATAAGTACGTATTGAAAACTCGAATATAATATCTAGATATATTCTAGATCCATAATTAAGTTGGACTTTAAAATTAGATTAAATTAAATAATATTCAATGAATAATAATGAAGTGATTTTCTATTAAATAAAGTTTCTAACATTTTAGCACAGCTCTTAATATATTACATCATATTAGCGAATAATATTATTTGAGGGAATAATAATTATTAAATTCAATACATATTCAAATAAGTTTTTAATGTAGGATGAAATATAAAGGAAAATGTTATGATCGTCGAGTTAAGAGAATATAAACGCGTATACTAACTTGATAAAATTCGACTCCAACGGCCTTGTTATTTGAGATCAAGATCTTTGTAACAGTGGCGTTTAGCGAGATGTGCAAATTGCGTCGATTCCGATTCGGTCGTAAGAACGCTGAGGCGCTACTCACTCGGACACCACTCTTGCTTGTGGTTTGAGCCACAGTGAAGCCTGTAAATTGGTCACCATTCAGATCCTCGCTAATCGGGTATCCTCTTTCAGCTGCCGCGGCGAGGATGTCTTTTGTGATTTCAGGTTGCCACGGAAACCGCTCAACGGTTAGCAGACCACCGGTCGAATGATACTTGCGACCAACTCGACGGATCTCCGTGTTGTTCTCGGAACACGTAAAGTACGGCAAGACCTAAACAAGATCGGCCATTATTTCTTGCGAATGTATTTCTTATTCGATCTCTTCAAATATCCCGGAGTTGAGAACTTTTAGAGATCAATATTTGTGAAAAACTGCACCGGCAAAATTTTCTTTTTCTAAATATCGTTTTGTAGAACTACGAGACTTTTAATATCATGGATAGCATATGCTAATTATATTGTAACTTGTACTTTTACAGCACTTTTTATTAGTTCGACAAGTTATAACTGAATAATTACGTCGACATGAAACGGTTAGTTTGTATCTTTCATTCTCTATAGTGTTTCATTATTGTAATAGGTATTGCAATTTAAAGAGACAGAGTCTGAATAATTTCAATTTTGCCTTTCATTTTAATTCGTCTGTATTTAGATTATTTAAAACATTTGAAATAGTCTATTATCATAACAAGTTTATGGGATCTTTCTCTTACATCGCGCCAACTCCATCCGTGATTGCCCATGGCCGCCCAATTGTCAAAATCTTTCGCGTGGCCCCGCATATACATCATACCATTGTGAACGGACGTCCCACCTAGATTTTTACCACGCGGCCAACTGCAGGATCCGCCGTCTGACAGACAAGCGTTCATCTCGTTCGTGGTTTGATACTGCCAGTCAATGACAGTTCCTATCGGCAAAATTGTCAGATCGTTTTAACATGCGTAAAGCCCGCAACGGATCGTAACACAGCACTCGCAATAATATAGATTCCAGATGAGCACAGCAACAATTTCCTCTCGGAGGTGCTCGGAACACTCGTATGTTTTAAATAAAAGCGATATGATTACTCGCATTATTCCAGACCCGTCGATATATCTCAGATACACGTGCTGAATTGTTTCACTATGTCCTTACAGATTTTATCGTAACTAATTTGACATCGATTCTCTTTTAATAAAATTATCGTTGAATTAAATGCGTGGCGCTCTGATTAAAATCAAGCTTCAGAGATGCTAATAAATGATAATATATTAGCTCTTATTGAATTTTAAACAGACACGCTCGAAATTTTATTTCATAGCATAATTAACGAACATTGAAAATGAAAAGAGAGATTATTTTATGGAAATATTCTACAGGAAAAGATCGAATTTAAATGAATGAAAGACGAAAAAAAACTCTCGCGCTTTTTATATCTTATACACATTTCTGATATTCACTTGCATGTTGAACGATAAAGTAAAAATCAAAATAAAACTACACCTTAAATACTTATTATCGCGGCGAGGTTTGAACGTGGTACAGATAACAGAACAACAGCGCTATGTATGCAGGGAGAGTCCAATTGAAACTTACCCAGAAATGTTGCCACCATACTGGGAACATCAGCACCCGGTGGTTCGTCCGGGCCGGCTTCTAGCAACAAAACTTTCCATTCGGGTATGTCGCTCAGTCTAGACGCCACCACGGCACCGGCTGATCCTCCTAATTCCGAAGCGACAAAAGTCATTAAAGTCCTGTCGTTATACGGCGCGAACGGGCTACGATTCGAGAAAAATGCATCAGCGACCGGCGGTGATGCAGAAGAAACAAGTCTCGGGTGAAATACCGCTTATAATTGCATTCGCCGGAAGGAAAGCATCTGTGCGACCCTAATTAACTTTTCTTTTTTCACGATTAGATCCAACGTTGGCTGATAAATCACGGCCGATTCATCGCCCGCTGGATCGTTCGCGAGTTCCTTTTCTTTTGTCTGCATATCAATGTTCAGTTAATGATAAGTGCAAAGAAAGCTAGAAAGAGCTCTATGTGTCTGGTAAGAGCTGAAAAGTCACACCAACTGATGGTGCGATTATCGTGTTGATGTTAGAACGTAATACATAGTTTCAGACTGTTATGTTAATCAACTATCGCCGGATGAACATAATTTGACGCCGTGGTTGTTATTATTATGATCCTATCAATTGTTACGAAAAGGCTTGTCTATGGCATTGGAAAGTTGGTAGTTAAGGCCTTGACAATGGCTTGCCAAGAGCAGTGTAATTACAGCTGTGTGCGTGTTGATAAAATTGCGCCTAGAGAGAGACAGAAAAAACGATATTTTGCTGAAGTATTTAAAAATTTAGGTTGATACAAATCTAAAAATAATTTTGTTCGGACATCAAAATGATTAAATGACGTGCAATGCTGCTAAAAGTTTTGATATTCTGAGAGCATCGTGTATAATTATTTTAATTTGACTCAATAAATTATTTTCTCTGATCTGTATTACCTATTTTATACATAGATATTTCAGCAAAACTGATATTTAATCAAAACGGTTTTTTTTTCTCCGTGTAGACATCTCTTTTTAATGATATTTAAATGTTTCTCCGCTTTTCCGAAACGGATCTTTTGGTAAGTGTTCAATCACACAATATAATATGCATAAGCATAAGTATATATATATATATATATATATATATATATATAATATAAAAAATATTATATACACGTCAATTTTGATATTTAATATTGGTATGAAATCTTATCAGACTGACATTGTTAATTTTGAGTTTTATTTGAGTTGGATATTGTATCAGTTTATTTGCATACTCGTATCTCTTACTAGGACACTATGCTTTGAACATTTAAATAAAGCACCTTATCGCGATGCTTCCGCAACTCTATGCCGGGCAAATAAATTGTTAATTTAGGTTTTCACGAGTACAATAGAAACAGGCGTTCCCATCGTAACGGAGGTCCCTGCGTTTGCGTGGTCGGTCGAGATTTGCGAATGTCACCGCATTATCGGCGACGTTTGTTTGAAACGGTCACGCAACTGGCATAATTTGTACGCTCGCGTAGCGCACAGGTACAATAATGCAGGGGCTTCAATAATGTTGTTTTATCATATATGAAAATGTATTATTTTACTGCAGCATATTGACAATAAACATAACAACGGAAGGGGAGGAAGTTTGCGTTTATTTTTCTTTCATTTTTAACATTCGATTAATTGGACAGATTAACTCAACGGGACCGTGTGATACGCGTTTCATGCGACATAAATACGTTCCGCGGGCCAGTCGCTTACAACGGAATCGCGTTAATTGAATTCTACTTTCCCGCAGATATTACGGATTACAACTGGGATATTCTAATCAAGAAATTCAATTAGTATTTCCGCATGTGTATCAAATTGTGTTACGGCGACTGCCACTTGCGTAATACGATTTGCCTGCCCTATTTTGTCGATCGCGCATAATTACATCCATGTAAATCGGACTCACGTACATAATGGCCAAATACAAATGGTTTCTTTTCTGACTTAATATCTTCTGTATGAATATGCTTTCGGCGTTACAGATTAATTTTGCGGTGAACGCGAGCGCGAATTTCATCGCGTCTCATATAAAGTCGCTTTCTGCTGGCGAAGCTGACGAACGTCTTGGTACAACGGACTTCGTCAATGAGAAACCAAGAAGGAATTTTTCGAGCGAAAAATGCTCTATCTTGTTATTTGAAGAGTAATGTATTTCTGCGACCGGACGAATAATTGATAATTCTCTAATAGGGGGTCAGATTCTACGCAATTCGTAGAAGTCAATCTGCATGGTTGGTATAAATAGTTGAGATTTGCACTATATATTATTTGTATGACCCCGAAATTGCAACGGTGTAAACGAACCTTTCCAGTTGCACGTAATAGCATACTCGATAAGAGTCGTTATCAAACGGGGAAAAATAACTTTCCTGAAAAGCAAATGCGTTTACGCACTCACACTTGAATGACAATATATCACGCGCGTCGTGTTAAAATATTGTACACACGAATAATTTACGTAAATTTCCTTTTTTTTCTCTTTAATTTTATATTCTTGCATAAATCGAGACGGTACTCGAGATTTTAATTATAATTAGTTACTTTTCAATGTCATTTCAGTGTCAGACGTCCATTTACGTAACTTTTTTTTTTTCCCTATTAGACACT
Source organism: Cyphomyrmex costatus (assembly GCF_001594065.2). Classification (NCBI taxonomy): domain Eukaryota; kingdom Metazoa; phylum Arthropoda; class Insecta; order Hymenoptera; family Formicidae; genus Cyphomyrmex; species Cyphomyrmex costatus. Next base: position 1,185,752 of record NW_017277017.1, read on the forward strand.
GACATTTCTGTTTGTGCACGGGATTTCTTGTGAATTATGAAACGAATGATCACGTTATAAGATATATAGGGGAGGGAACGAGATAGTTGATGCATATTCAACAAGATTACTTCCGCAAGTCAGTTTCCACCTCTTCCTCACATCCATGAATATTATATTTATAATACACGACGGATAAATATTTATTTAACCACAACCGCGGTAACGTGCTGTCTAGAAAATTGCACGTGTTTTAACTATGTTAAATATATAAAGTTTATAGATTTCTTTCTTTTCTTTTTTTTTTTTATATATCCGACTGCAGTCCTCGTGCGATAAAACATTTCTGATCTCATCGTTTTTCCTCTTTCAAACGGTGGAATACTCGCGATATTTCAATCGATATGGTTGTTAAACGTGTTTGCAGCGTGCTCGAGAGGGTATGGCGTTTGCGGAGAAACGAGTTACGCGGCGAAACTGCCAGTATACTTTTCCTTCTTATATCTACAAATAGAAGTGTAAAGAAAGTCCCGGAAGGAAGAAAAATACGGCGATATGAGCTCATGCGAGTAAGTACGGGCACGCGCCAAATTCATTTCTCGATAATAATTAGTCATTCAATTGAACTTGACGCGCCGCGACCTAAGAGCAGCAGTCTTGCGCGTTTCTAAAGAATTTTCATATAGACGCCAAGCCGGAACAAACGGGGAGGAATTTTATCAGCACTAAATCAGCTTAATGATGTCTATAATTAGCTCCTTTATGAGAACCACTTTGAATTCAGCCATTAATAAAGGAAATTACTTCCTGTTGCGGATAAACTTCCCGTATATGTATAGTATATTAAATAAGCAAACGCGAATACGAATTGAATTTATGCTAATTATATTGTTTCAAAAGTATAAAGGTCGAAAGGGGAATATTTGCTTAACCTAGCTTTGAAATAACTTTATGCAGTACAGAAAGACGTTATCGCAAAATATCTTTGCTGTGACATGATTTTATTTATATTGGTATATTAAATAAGATACGTTTATACAGCAGTATAATTTCTCTTCTCTACAAAATTATTCAGTAAAAATAAAGAGAGCAAATCATTTACTCTCTTATTGACTGTAATAGCTTAAATAGAATATAATTGGATATTAATTAACTAAATTTTAAATAAGCAAGAATTAATATAACCCGCATAGGAAATAAAAAATTCTGAATAAATTTTTTATCTTCATTAAAGTATGTATGTCCATTAGTGTAGGTATTATTTTTTAATACAGTGGTTTTTTCTGTTTAAATTAAAATATCGTACTTTAATAGAAGATGGATATATTTTTTTTTATACTGAATTTCCACAGAAAGTTAAATAATAAAATATTCGAGTTTCCCTGGATGACAGTTTATATGGATGACAGTTGATTAATATATAGCTGTTAATATTTATATACACCGAAATGTCAGTTTTTTCTAGAAAGTCTAGTCTTTTTGCGTTTCTTGCACAAAATTCAACCAAGATTGAGAAAAATGTATTTGTCCAATAAGCGTGTAAGAATGTCGTTCGAATGTCTGCCTCGTATGGTAAATATTCTCCTTATTGCACACCGAGATTATTTTTGTTACGGTTTTCACACGCAACTTAGCGACCCGCTTTCGGCGCAACAGCGCGGAAAATAGATTGCGTCCGATCGCGATCGTTTTTGTCGCCGTTCTTTCGATATTCATGATCCCAGTCTCTCTCTCTCTCTCTCTCTCTCTCTCTCTCTCTCTCTCTC
>NW_017277017.1:1187605-1225587 GCF_001594065.2 Cyphomyrmex costatus
TCTCTCTCTCTCTCTCTCTCTCTCTCTCTCTCTCTCTCTCTCTCTCTCTCAGGAAGTCTGTAAAGTGATAATACCGCGAGCAGTGGCATGATAATCACCTCTTTCCTCACGATTTTCTGCGTGACACGTTTGCACTTTAGAGCGTTGAAAAAATGTTTTCTTGACATTTATTCGTGAGAGTTGACACGATATCTAACTATTTCAGTTGCAGGCACAATATTTTTTCTGTATGTAAAGAACGTGTGTGTATGTGCAATTAAACTAATACAAAAAATTTAATTATTTGAATATTGTTTATGTGAATGTACGTTAATGATCGATTATTGAATCTTATTGTTAGATATAACTGCCGGAAATGCAATTAAAAATAATGAGATTATGATATATTAAAACAAGTAATACATAAAATTTAATTTTTTAAATAAAATAGAAGTGTGAAATTATTAATTCTATGAATTGGATTTATACGGATGCGTTCCATTTTTCGCTCACAGCGTTTATAAACATCATTTGTCCTTGTTTAATATCTAATAGATAACAAGGATGAAATGATGCTTATAGTGTGTAATATATATATATATGTATATACATACATGTGTATACATACATGTATATACATGCATATGTACAATGCATGCATATTGCAAGATAATACAATACAAAGCTGAGCACTTGTTAACAACTCCTTTGTAACGAGCATATTCATGAGGGATGTTGAAGACGTAAGTGGAAATATGACGTTTGTGAGAGATAATGTCCTAACTTTGTGTAACATTGGTCAAAGTACTCTTTAACACCACTGGAAATTTTAACAGATTCAACTGACAACGGCATTCCCGGTAATAAAGATCGCGGGAATTGCTGTTACGAGATATGGAATTCTTGGACACCGATTATTTTTATTAACCTCTGAAGGCCAAGATATGTGAAATACTAGCCATAAAAGTTATAGACGAATGATTGCCACTACTGTAACAAATTATCTTTTTTTTTACGAAATAATTGACACAATATTCGTTATAATTACAAATTTTCATCAATTCAGTTATTAAGTTATTGTACGGAATATTTTTTAATGTTATATTTCGTTTCTTAAGTAATTCAGAGTTAATAATTTATTATCTTTTTTATTCGAAACGTCGCAATATTATTCATTATTCATTTTAATTGTAATCTTTTTTATTTTTATCTGCTTTCTTGAAAATAATAAAAACAGATGACCTAGTTTCTCAATTTGGTAAACAATCATTAATATACATGTATAAAAGATAAATAACATGCTATTTGCATATTTATTATATAATCCACTTATTTTGATATAATTTCAACGAGATCCAAATATGATAATTTTCTTCAAATTATACTTAAATGTCGATTGTCGAATTATTACTAACTATTCAACGTGTAATAATACTGCTAGTCTAAGAAATAAAAGAAACAATAATTATGTTCTATTATACATGATATTATTATATTTCTCTAAATTAGATCTCGTAACATAATAATTGAAGCGATACGTGAAACGTTCATCGAATAACTTCAATATCGATTGAGACCACGAGTAAAAAGTGTACACGCCGCACAGCGAGTCATAGCCGAAAAAAAGCCAAAAAACTGGAGGGCACGCCTAATTTACGTGTCGCAACGTGAATGTTTCTTGGCTTGTTATTTCCACAACCACAAGGGGAGAGCTAGAGAGAGGAAGGATATACCCAACGAAGTTGAGTCTCTCTAAATATCCGTGATAATCCACGACTAACAATAATCCTAGCCCGTGTGCCAGCTGGTTTCCTCCTTTTACGCGTCACGGGAGTTCCTCCTCATCCTTTCTGCGACTGTAGTACGACTGTAGTCGAACGAGACTAGATACAAGAAAGTAGGAGAATGAGAGAAAAAGGGACCAGCAAGTGAAATTCTGTCCTGACAAAAACGATTCACTCTTACATAACTGGCGTACAACGTGCATATGTTGAAAGAAGCTCGGTGCACTTGTGCCATACATCGTGTGTTACCCTTCATTACTCGTGTTTGGTGTTTAGAATCTTACCCTTTTATAAATTCGCTAAGCGTATGAATATTATTTGTATACATTATTTTGTCCAAATTGTTTTATATTATTTAAGAGTTTACATTTATCTTTATCTAGGGAATAGAAACTTTATTTAATTATATAAATTATTAGACAGAGGGGGAGGGGGGAGAGTAAGAGACAGAGAACAACGAAAATTGAGATGTAATAATACGATGTTAAACATATCTCACGTAATTATGTTTAAAAACTGCACAAATAATGTAGAAATAAGCGAAAGAACGGTTTTGCTGAAGTAAGTTAGCTGGGTACAATGAAAAAATTTGCTAAATTACTCGCTAAATTATAATAAATATTTGTTCAAACAAAACTAACTAAATATTTACTTATAGTAAATAAACATTTACTCAATAAAAAAATACTTAAATTAAATTAATGGTTTTTGAATCAAATAAATTTATTTTATACTTAGAGTAACTATCTAGATTCTATTCAAACAAATATTTATTAACATTTTTTCCAGTGTATATATACACACACACACACACAGGCCTGAAAATATTTTTATTAGAACCAACTCACCAAATAATTATGTGAAAAACTCAAGTGTAATGAACAGTACTGCAAAAAATGTTAACATTCTGACAACCATTTTAAACGTCATACGTAATTTTATTTTACATTACATTTTGAAGGTGCAACTAAAAATATTTTCAGATTTACGTCTAAAAATGAAATATTCAAGCAAAAGCCGTTCATGAATGAACGGGCAGAACGAATGAACGCGTTTCTCCTACTACCCCACAATTACTGTTCGATCGATTTCGTACGAACGGTCGATTCGTACGCGTGCATGTGCACTCGATATACACCCTATTCCCCATTGGAATTGCGGAGGAATCTTGAGATTACAGATCAAAACTACGAGAGGTATCATGGGAGCACGAAGGCGCGAAAGTCTCAGTCCGCGAGCGTCTCGAGGGACACGAATGCCGAGAACATTGTGTCTCCCGCGGCTCGGTTTCATTCGTGTATACGCGCGGTGCGCAAAACATTCACGCTACCGCTTTCGTCGATTCGTATCTTTACGACCGCGCCAACTCACTCGCACCCGACAGTTTGCTTATCGTTAGACGGCATTTACGTCCGCAGTAACCGCGCGCACCGTTGCGGCTTCTCGGTCAAGGATCCGTGATTTATCGCCGCGCGAAGAAAGTATACCTCCGCTTCCCTTCCTCGACAATCTCTCGCACGCTTCCCGAATCGCGGATTTTACGTATGCGCCACGCTACACTTGCTTCCTTACAATGTACGTGCTATTCGCGCAGTTCCCGCGTGTACGAGCTTCCTCGACGGCGCGGCGGTGTTACGTGAGATGTACACGATAGCGGCCAAGCGGTTAGTATCGAGCGATACGTACCGCTACACTTCCGCTTCCAAAATCAACCCAATTTATACGGTATTCATCATATACGCCGGTATACGTCTCTCGTGTCTGTATATACTTGTGCGGCCCGTCAATCGCCAACGCTGACATTAATATGTGACTCACTGATCGCTATGCCACGACTGGAAATAACTCGTAATAGCAAACGAGCTGCACGTGAGAGAGACTCCGCGACAGATCGCAATTTGTACTCGTCGGGAAACAAGTCTCGACGACTGTAACGTACGTATCCTATATGCGCGGTAATATAATTATACATATTCCAAGTATTTATTTATGAACGAGTGATGCGAACTCCAGCGGTGTGAAATAGGGTATTTATAAGGTTATCATATCCGTCGATATTCGTATTTGCATTTTCATACATAGAATATTTAACATATAATTATCATTTAATTTAGCGAATTAAGCACATTTTTCGTATTAAATAATTCTTGAAACAATGAAACATTTAAAGCCCGCTAATTAAGTTCTAATATAACAGAATAATTCAAAAATTCGAGAAATGTGATGTACGTTAATGTAGAAATGCAGCTTACATTAAAAAAAAAAGAGAAACATCATTTATAGTCGCACTATTCATATATAAATTACTGTACCCGGCAGCGGGAGATGCATGCAACGTGATGGATATTAAAATCGCGAATATTTTATTCAAGATCCAATATTTAATTATTAAAATGAAACCAGGGGGACATCTTCTTTATCTCCTCCGAGAGCGTATCGATTTCGACGCGTCTAGCGACTTTTTCGACAATATTTAATGCGTCGCGTTTTGATGCGTTGCGAATGCAGAATGATGCGCGTTTATTCCGCTCGGCTGCCGTTTTATTTTCTGGCTGTGCAGACAGCCGTGTTTGATCGGCGAAAAATGTGGGGGGAAAAGTCGCGCCCCGTCGAGGGAAAAACACGGACGATCCCGTCGCCTGTTATTGCCGTGAAAAATTGCTAACTTGAAGTCTGCAAACGTATGGGGTCCCAAGCTTACGCTTATTATCAGTCTACTACATTGTGTTGATCGTGAAAAATATCAGTTTAACAATTTATTAGTAGGACAAAACGGGATGATTTGAATAGATTAGGAAACATTTTCAAATTTTAGGAAAAATAATTGAAATCGTATAATATATTCAATTAAACATACAAAACATACACCGTTGGTTCAAGTTTTTATACAATTTCAAAATTTCTGTAAATCCATCCACATTGTCTTTTACCTTATAATCTTTCAGGTATTTATAGTCGGTTTTTATTTTTCAAAATCACTTTAAATAATGTCTTAAAATACCAGTGATGCTGTGATTAATTTATAACATCTTAATCCAGGAATAGTCATTTATTATATTTTTATACCCCAGCAGCGAAAAATATGGATTATTATGAAATATTTTATATATTGTATTTTTCCTTCTTGAATAGTTAACTATTTTTTATAAAAAAGAATCTTTAAATAAACATTGAAAATTAATTATTTAATATCTTACTTTTTCAAATATTGTTATAATAAGATATATTTTACGTGTTTATTCGGTAATCCGTTTAATATTTGATATCCACTTTTTTAAGAAAAAATGTGTTCAAATATAATGGTCTTAAATACTAATAAATTAGAAAACAAACAAACATAATACACAATATATTATTAATGATAGTGATTTTAATTGAAATTGTTTATATACGCAAAAAAGATAATTCTAGGATTAGAACTGTACATAAGATAATCATAAATATAAGACTATAGAATAGATTAACAATTTTGTGTTGCATACACCTATTGTAATTCTTTAATTCCGGATTAATTCTTCTAATATCGCTTTTTTTTTCTTCGTAAGGAGACCGAATTACATAATGAATAGCACATTTTTCTCACTCTTAAAAATTACTGATCGCATTCCTGTCTCGGCATTCCCATTCAGTTCCCGTAAATAATCCGGTAATACCAGCTCACGCTGCAGTCGTCGTCGCGTATTAACAAACCGCGACAGATCGCCAAAATGTATAAACAAAATGCAGGACGGGCGGGCGCGTTCGCGCATGGGCGATTGCGTCGCCGCCGGTACGAATTATCCCGAAATGCAAAGAGCGTATAAAATTCGTTGAGCCGTTTAAATCACATTATGTGCCGTCCTCTCCGCATCACTCGCGCTGGTGATCTGCATCCCAGTCACCCGACAGGCCGGGACAGGGAACGTATGGAATAATGGAACGCAGCTTCGTAATGACGCGACGGTCCGCGTCGGACGAGGCGGTTTCGACAGAGAGAGAGGGACACGGGAGACCCAGGCAGAGAGAGAGAAAGAGAGAGGGAGTGAAATAGTGGGAAGCGAACAGGATCGGCGCGCGGCGCGAGGGCGGTAATTAAATTAATGATGCAATAATCACGCGCCTCGTGACCGAATAAATAACGGTCTGTATTAATATCGCATCCGAGCGGGGGATACGTGCGGTATGTAGGAACGATCATGCGCGTCGAATTGCATTTTCGCCGGTGAGATCGTGCCGCGCTCCTGTAAACGACAAATAACAATTACCACCCATAGGCCACGAGCGACGACTCGTGATAACTGTGTTTGGCCATGGTAAACATGTAAACGCCACCGGAAGGTTTATAGTGTTTTTTTCGATTTCGCCCGACGGAGGCGAAATTCGCTGCGAGACAAGCACGACGTGCCCTCTCTCTCTCTCTCTCTCGCTCTTTCTCTCTCATATGATCTGATCTTGTCGAGCACTTCGTTTAAACCGAACTATTTCCAATTATTTTTTAATTAGCGCTTTAACAGCTTGTTAAATTTTCACGAACAATTCGTGGAAATTGTATGTTTACTGTTACTGCGGATGCTACGCATGAAAATATATTTCCCGCTCTTTCATTATTCCGGTTACGGAACGCCAGGGTTACAGCATAAATTGTTGTAAAACGTTTTATAGTGATTATTTCATTTGCTAATGCGTTACGTTGAATATATTTATTCATACGTATTTCCTTCGTTTCTCATCGGAGAACGCGAGCGTAACAATTTTTTTTCCCCCTTTCGTTTTGCAACGGGAATGTGAAATAAACGTTGCGCGAAAAACGTTTGTTATTACAATGGATTTTTCGGGAGTTTAGATCTTGCGTTGTGCATGAAAACTATGTTTACGGGTCACATAAACAGCCGGCGCGGCGCGTACTAGCAAGTATTCGTTTTGTTCACTTGACGCTTTTTTCCGCGAACCGGTTTTATCTTGATTTTCTAATCCGTCTTCCGCACATTCAGAAACGACCTCGGAGCGATAAAGGGCGCTTATTTTCCGGATTGTTACAAGTGCACCTTCATCATTCTTTACGTCGACTGTTGGCGGAATAATAAGCTTTTGCCTCGGTTCTTCCGACGCGAGATTTTTCGCGACTCACGTCTCCCCTCTCCCGTCGATTTGCTTTGAACATAATTTTTATTTTTAACTGAGACGTGTTACGACATCTTCGCAATTATTTCAATTATATTGTGTCACGCCGCGCTATTCATATCGGGATTTTATTCAGCGAAGACTTTATCACGACAGCGTACCGCTCCAGTTCTAATGATAATGACAAAACCCATTTTCTTTTCAGTCGACTCGACCCTTTTACCGCCCTCCAACTTCTACTTCGAGCATTGCGCCATTATAATTATTCCGCGAGCTTCTTTCTTCCAACCGGGGCATTGACGGAATAATTAATAAGCATCACGCTAATTACTCAGCGACGGTATTATTAATATTTTCTTCTCACCTTTACGCGGTAATACACTCGCGGTCACCGACCGTAACGATTAATCATTTCACACAGGTACATTTCTGCACGTTTATTTCTGTATCCGCTCCTTTCTTAGGTGACACACGTTTATTTGCAAAAACCACGTTCTTACACAATATCATTCCAGAGTGTCGTATCTCTAATTAGAAGTACAGCAATCGTAATAATGCCGAGGGAACGAAGAGACTTTTCACGTTCATTATATCTTTAAGTCCGTGTTTTTTTTTTTTCTGCAGCGCAGCGCGGTATTCTTACTTACAGGGTAAACGGGGTTCTCGCAGGGTGGAAAATTCGGGCCGGCAAGAGGGTCGGTCGATATCGCGGGCGAAGCGCGGTCATCCATGCAGCGACCGGATAACCGGTCGAGTCACTGAAAAATTCCATCTTCCCGTCCGGATATCCCGGGAGTCCTATCGGGAATAATCACCGAAAGGGAAGCAAAGAAAATTAGTTTCGATCGCTCGATCCCGAGTTCGGTATCGTCCGCTCTCGACCGACGAATTTCCGGAACGGGATTTACGCGACGGGTTTTATCAACCGCATACTAAAATATTCAATTATGTGCTTCTTCTTCCTCCCTTTTTTCTTTCACTGCCGAGTTCCACGGCCGGATGTAAATGTCGAAAGTCGGGACGAATATCGCGTTGCGCGTCGAGAGACTTACTGTTAATCCTTTGTTCTCCCCAGCGGGAAAAACACTCGCGAGTTCTCGAGTTTATGCATTATTGCCGTTATAACGCGCTACAGCGAGAAGTATTAATTGTATAGAAAATTAATCCCTGAGCTGTGAGAGGCTCGTTTGTTTGTAACGTTTGTGATAGTGTCGAGTAATGTACGTGTTCAAAAAGTTTAATAAAAATATATATTTATAGATCTCTATTGTGTGTATATAAATATACAATATAAATAAATAAAAAGTTTATATAAATTTTTGAAAAAAATAATTTTGCTGAAGTGTCTAAAAATTTTGATAAATACAGATCTGAAAATAATTTTATCGAACCATCAGAAAAATTATTCAGAAAATTCAAATATAGCGTATAGAAAATTAAATTCAAATATAACATGCAAAAAATTTTGACATTTCTAGGATCCAGTTTGAGCGTTCTACATCATTATTTTTATATTCTAACAAAAATATTTTCAGATCCATATCTAATTAATGAATATAAAACGTAATAATAGAATTAATAGGCTATACAAGAATAAAATAAAATAGAACAATTGAAGGGCTAAGACCCGTATTTATAGTCGTGTTTCTGCTGAGAAACTCAACTGAAACTAATTTTGAGTCGTGGAACAGTTCAGTAGACGAATCTTGAGAGTTGATTTACTTCACATTTGTAATTATGATTCAAGTGAGGAACTCAAATGAAATTTGTCTCGAGATATAACTTGAATACTCTTTTTCACGAGGGGGTAACCATTATCTGAAATATTGTCCTACAGATTACATGATTTCATTTAATTTTATATAATTTTATTTGATGACAAATAATCTTTCCTCACTATATATATGCGGTCATTTGGTAAAATAAACGATTTTATCTAATATTACACAATTATTTCTTGTAATTGTCGGATTATATATCGAAATTTTATACAAATTTTATAATGATTTCAGCGACTCCGTCCCACGATTACATTAAGTGATTACCCTCTCGTTTTTTCACAATAGTCGAATTTTGAAACAAGATCTCGTAACATGTATTAATAAACTTTCAAATTTATATCAGCTAAAAAAAAATTCTTGAGTCGAGAATATATACATATATTGGTTAGAGTATTTGATATATTTTCAAATGAATACAATTTCAATTGATCTAATCAAGACATGACTATTGAATCGTTCATGTTTCAAGATATAAGATTCCATTCTGAGTATCTCGCCTGATACGCTCTTGAGATGAGATTTGAGAAACAACTATAAATACGGACCTAAGAACCATACTTAATTGAATTTTTAGATACTTCATCAAAGCCATTTTTTCGTGCAAAAATGTTTTATTTAAGAGTTATAAAGATTCAAAAATTTATAAGCAGAAGTGTTCATATTAATAATACTTTATGACAAATTAATAGAAACAGGATAAGTTTTTTGAATATATTCTAAATAACTTTACCACAATTTCTAATATACAGTAGAAAGATTCGAAAGATTTTCAATAATCATTAATTCAATGAATGAAAGTCTTCAATCTTACAGAAGAAAAAATTTTGAAAAACTGTTGTAATTATTTATGAAACATATGTACATATAAATTAAGATATGTATGTAAATAATTATTGTGTATATAACTAAGAGTTATTGTTTCCGAATAAAAAATTTAACGAATTAAAGAACGATTCTGCTTGCAAATCTTTGTTAATAAAGCATTTTTTGATATAAATTTATATGAATTTTTTTCAGTTACTGGACTTTATTAAGACAGTATAAATTTAATCCCACCTTTATAAACAATTAAACACTCTGTATGTGCAAATGCAACTAGGTTTGTTGTTTCTCTAATATGTGCCACAGAGCGTCGCTAAATTTACGAGCGGAACATCAGTTGTTTTTCATTCTCCTGGCGAATTATGTATCCTCGGTAAATATTTCATTAATACAATTATGTTATATTGGTGCAAATATCATGTACCAACTGAACCATCGCGTGGTAGCGTACGATTATATTCGTTTATATTGTATTAATATGTTATATTATCAAAGTACTATTTACTTGATATATAGGGCAATAGTAATATGCAAGTACAATGAATAATCACCGTGTATATTTGCCCGAGTTATTAACGCTCCATCATTTATAGATTATACATTTTGTTTTACTTCCTGTGTTTAGATTAGTTTTCCGTTGTCTAAAAAGAAGAAAGGAAAAAGGAAAATAGGTTATGAGCGGTGTTTCGACATGACGCGTGTAACCGTCTCTGTCTCTTTGAAGGTTGTGCATTAGTTTATTATTTTCAATCTGCGGTTCGCTGACTTTCACACGTAATGAACGGTATTTACGAGCCGCGTCATCATCTAGCTTCCGCTGTGTTGTGGGCTGAGCCGTTTTGGTCTGTTTATCGAAATCTACAGCCTTTCGCGAAATTGCTTTTAAATAACGGTCAACGCTGATCGACGGAATGATTTGTTGTTTGCACATTTTTACAAGATATTGTGGCTCATTACTCTAATAAGGCCGACTAGATTGCTATCATGCGCTCGATCGAATCAATACTCAATCCGGTTAACCGATCACACGCGTGATCGCAAGGAGCACACAAGGATACATTCCAATTATATCGATCAATTTCACTTATCCATTTGAAAATCGCATCGGCTTTTACTTTCCTCGACTCGTTACTTTACTCCTCCTTTCAACGTAGCAAGTAGTCATTACACTCTTATTCTTAATTAAACGAATGATAGTTTGTGCTATCGTTTTGTGAAACAACATACAGTTTCTAAGCGATAGCTTCATCAGAAAAACTCGTACTGATGCAAGCAATTAGAGAATCGCACGATAGCTGACTGCATGACAAATGAACTCGACATCGACATGCATCACCGTCTTGAAAGACTGTGATTAAAAACTGAGATCTCGTTTTTCAAGTTTTACGTTATTAAAGTTGCAACTTATTCCTGCTGAGAGTATTATTCTTACTGACAGCAGTTCTAAGAGAATAATAATATTAAAGCACAAATTTCTATTTTATATTTTAAAATATTGTAGAAAGTTTACAAAATGAAAAATAATTTTTTGTTCGATTCTTTTACAGAACTGTTTTTAGTAATAGTAATTCGACCGTGAATATTAAGAGTATTTCTAAAAATAAAAGTATTAAAAATTGGCACAAATTCAAATTTTATACCTAAAAATAGTTTAAAAAACAGGGTTTAAAAAAATAAAAAAAAAGCTTTGTTATTCAACGGTGCCATTTTTGTTTTTAGTATTTTGTGATAGCGTGAAAGTTTCACGACAATATAGTATATAATGAATGAATACTGAAAGAATTTCATTTATTAATTCCTACTTACATTTTAATAACGCGCACGCGCTTTAGTGTTAATCAGCAAATTAAGATCTGTTTACTCACCGCCGATGACGATGAAATCGTAGTAGTACCCAGGCGGATTGACTGGTCTTACACGCTCACACGTTTGGGACACTTTTTCCTGAGATCGTATAAGCATATCTAACATCGTCATAAATATCAAATACTGTGATCCCGGACAACCTTGGGCAAGGCTTGGTTCTGATGATATCGGGCATGCCGGACTAACCGATATATTAGACATTCTGCGAACAATGATTCTGATTAGAGCGTCTACAGTTGAACAATAATCATATTATCAAACAGAACGAACGAGTTTGCTCAAGCATCTAGAAATTTAGCGAGATATAGACCTGAAAGTAATTTTATTAAACCATTAAAATAATTTCGTAGGAATCTCAAACGTGATAAGCAATGTTGCAAAAGTTTTGACATGCTAGCTTGAGAATTCTATAACTATTTTGATGATCCAACAAAATAATTTTTTATCTACACCTAGCTAAATTTTTTGATACTTCAACAAAATTGTTTTTTATAACATGATTGACAATACAAAAAAGATTATTTTGCTATTGTTTTTGTTAGATAATTCGGAATATATCAGTAAACAATAATGCTAATCAGAGTCAAGATGGACACGTGCAAATTTTTATTATTATTAATTATACAACAAATTATAAACGATTCGCGCGATCCAATGTTTTAATCAATATATTAAAAGAATTAGCATTAAGAAAGATAAAAAATACAGAAGAAGTTCTTTCAGTATTGTCGTTATAAAAAAACACGTAATTATATAAAACACAACATTAAGAAAAAATAATTTACGACGAGATGTAGTATCGTATACAATATTTTTTTACAAGATGTAGACACTAGATACTTTGTTTCAAATTTAAGTATTATGTAACGAAAATTTGTGGTCGTAAGATAACTGAAAAGTAATAATAAATGATTTAACTGAAAACTAAGTTACAGTAGTCTTAAAAGTATAATAAACGTTAAATTATAATAAAGTATAATAAACATTAAGTTTCATGCAAATCAACATAAAATTTTATGAAAAGTACTTTAAATTTCGTGTATTTACACGAATATACTTTTCAGTTACAAACACATTAATTAATGTAATGTCATGAAATTAAATTCATGTTATGAAAGCTTGTGTAACTTAAAAGTACATTAAATTTCATAATATTTTTAACTGCAGCATATTGTCCAAGCACATGTTAATTGAATTTCCAAATTAACTGAGAATATAAATAAATTAAAAACACAACGCGTACAATTTCATAAGAGTAACGAAATAATTTTGACAAGTGCTTAGATACATCGGTTATTCACATAATGGATCGAGCGCTCAAGCATATGTGAAAGTTGTGATCAAACCGTTTAGAACACCTCAAAAGACAGCAAAAAGAGGAAAGAATCATGTCCTTGTAAATGAATTTAAATATAGTGGAGATCAAGAGATTTCATTTCATTTTTAAACCGTTAATTTGTTTTTAAAAAATCATTTCTGAAGTCAATCTTTCGTGTAAAAGTTTTTCTTTATCTAAAATTTTAACATTCTTGCAATTAAACTCATGAAAGAATTCAAATGCGTAGTAACGATCGAATGTTACGTTGTATATCAATTAATATGATTTTCTTATTTATTGATATGCGGTTTTAATATTCTCTCACTTTATCCTACTCGTAGGTGTTAGATGTATCGCAATCCTTGCAATCTATTCTTTATATGATATTTCACTAAAGTGGGTTAAAATCGGAATATATGCAGCAGAATGCAAAATGTCTCTATCATGATCGCTATTCTAAATGTTATTGTCACGTTTATCCCTCGTTATGTATACCTGTCGATTGTAAAAAGAGACGACGGCGAGAGTGTGATCGGAAATTGATTGCGATATTTGGTACACTTAACAGATCAATGGAAGCGCAATAACGCGAAACCACGTAAAGCCGCACGATTTACGCGTCGCATGACGGCACGTGAGTCCGCAATTCCAACTATCGTACAAAATCATATTTAATTGGCGTTTACTAGCTGCCTGTCACTACGACATTTCGCACGATTTCTAGTTTTTGTTTTTTCAGAGGCAGTTAATGCTCGTATCCGTTGCCAGCTAATCGAAGTCAGGGACTTTTATCGAAACTGTCGCATAAATTCATTTTTCCGCGCTGGGGAACTCGACGCGAAGAAAACACGTACCAAGTGAAAACTCGTATACTTACACCGTTTAACTCTTAAGCGAGGAATCTGCCGTTTTAATGTATAATATTATCCATTAATATTTCGCGTTTAAAGCCCATCGATTATTCATTCCTTGTTTTTTTGGACGAGCAGTCTATGTCGCGACATTAATTACCTTAAGCTTCCGTCCGCAGCGACACGCACGCAGCAGAGGAGCGCGGCGTTTAACATAAATAAATATTTCCTTTAATTAACGAGAAGAGTTAATAGCATTGTAATTAACCGAGCGTGTTAATTAATTCATCCCTAATTAACACGGCTGCCTTTCTGTACCATTACGCGCATGCATTAGCGCCCGGAGGAACGAAATACGGGGCCACAAAGAGTCGTCGCGATCTAAGCGCAATGATTATCGCGATCAATTTACATAATTCGTTGTTCGTGCGCCGTACGAAAATCGCATATTACTCCTTCCGCCGGTGAGGGGGACCACCTCCGCGAAAATCGTGCCGATGTTAATTAACATGCGCTAATTTCGTAACGTCGAAACCCCCTCGGGTCACGTGAATCACGAATGACACGAACGGGATCGCGTTTTATGTCCACCATTTATAATGTACACACATCAAACTGTTGAACATATATGGCGAATGCGCGTATGATTTATTGCAACCGAGCTACAACACGAGATTGTGCAAAAAAGAGAGGGGGGGGGGGGGGGGGGGAAGAGGAAAAACATTTCACAAAAAAATGATACTAACGTTACACTGGCTGGGGAGCACAGCTCTCCTCTTGATGAATCTTTTGTCGATTCACTCCGATACACACGTGACCCGGTAAAAGCTCGCACGTGCAACACGCGGCTTTGATGCAGCAAACGGACAAAGTGTAACTGTAAGACCTCTCACTGTAGAACCGCTACTTTATAATTCATCTCCCACTCTGTCAGTCCGATTCCCCGCCGAAGGCATTCACCATAGATCACGTCAATGAATCCGCGCGATCGTAAAGGAAAGGAAAAGTCCCGTGTAATTTTTGTTTTTACTGGAAGAGAGATATGTCTCGGTAATAAATGACGGACGATCGATAATACGTGACGGCACCTTCCAAGTTTTTCACGAAGAGATTACGATGCGTAATACAACTCAAAGTCTAACAATGCAACGGTGCGGTGATGCGATTTTGGAAATTCCGATGATGCGGTTTCAGAAATTGAGAAAATTGATATCGGTATAAATTTGAAATTGTTCATCCTTTTATTCTCTCATTAAAAACGTATAAACAGAGATCGAAGTTTCAGATTATAAATATTGGAAATATATATATATGGATGTAAAATAAATTAAGTTTCTTTACGATAAAATTTTTCATCTCTTAGATATTTTCATATCGAAGTTTATATGCTGCAAGGAATATCAAGCATTACAATCGATGAATAAAAGTGAGGTATAATGATAAATGGAAACGTAATATAAACGCGAAGATTGATTATCTACTTATAAAGTAAATCGTTTCTCGTTTCATTAAATGCGATTTTATCTTGTATGGATGAAATGTACGTTTTTTGCAGCAGTTTGGTTGTTATTTCAATACGACGAACTCAATGGAGTAATTCGATCTTCACGTTAGAATTCTGCATTGTGCATAAAATATTCGTTGTTATAGTAATATGCGAAACTGCGAGTCTTAGCGTAAGATATAGTGTGTCCGTGCAGTCGCCTAAACACGATAATAGGAACGGCACATACAAAATTTAATTGAATATCAATCAATTCAGAATCTAGATAGCTATTATTTCATTGAATTGAACAATAATCGTAAAAGTCACGGACTCATTTTATATATATGTAATTGTAAAATTTCAATTTATTCAATCACGTGTGATATTAAATGCACAATAAATTGTATAAAAAAATAACCACATTGATCGATCGATTTCTGTGGTTGAATCGCTTGTTTCAAAGTAAGTAACCTAATGTGAAGATTACTTACTTTGAAACTAAGAAATTCAACATAGATATAGATTGATTAGATGTGGTTATTTTTTTTGCATTATTTCTTTGTGTCATAACGGTATCTACAACTGTGTCTAGTAGTACACGTTGCAACCGTTGCGTTATTTGAGCTCGAATAGTGTAAAGACTGCAGGATTCGCTCTCGCGCTTCGACTTTGACCGTGCATTTTTAATTCACAATCACTACACTGAGAAAGCTGTTGATTTAAAAAGATCTTATTGTTAGATATGATTCAACTAAAAATGCGGCAATCGTGGGCTGCGTGTCAAGCAAATATTAATTCAAACAGATAACTGTTTCATATTACAAGATTTTGTTGACATATAATATATAACCTCTAATATATAGAACTTATACATAAATACTTGAACTAATCAGTACGAACTAAACGCATTTAGTCAAATTAACAATTTCTCTGCTCAATTTGTGACATTATATAGCATGATCAAGGGCTATAAAATTCCACTGAATTCTGCAGTAAAGATGACTATGAAACCTTCCTAATTGCGGAAGATGGAGAGAAAGTAATTAACCGTGTCGCGCAAATCTATGTCTGACGACATAGCCATAACGTCATCATTAAGTTACACGCCATCGGAATTGTCCGTGCATTAGTTGTCACGCACAATCGAAAGTTACAGTACGCTGTGCTGTAACTTTTGTTTGATTTGTAAAAATAACATGACATTCTATTAAAGTAAAAAAAATAATAATAATAACAGTTTCAGTAACATTTTTCATGGTTCTGCTGTTTCTTATAAAAATAAAAAAAGAGTTCCGCATTTTTCATAATAAGAAACTAAAATTAGCATAAGATAATTTGCATTGACCGTAATTTTTTCTCAATAAAGCTATTATTATTATTATTATATTTTAAATATACCTACTTAAGTCACAATTGTAGGGGAAAGCGGATATATGTTAAGGTTTGGGAGGAAAAACAACACAGTTATAAAATTAAAATCAGAAACCTTTTTTATTCCCATAATTCTATGGAATCAATTTTGAAATAAAATAAAATTAAATTTAAAAAACTTGAACATTTAAATGTCTTTAGTCGAAAAAAGAGAAATCATCCGCTTTGCCCAATCCTGAGAATGGAATTTAAAAAATCAAAATCAGTGTTGGCAGTCGTCACAAAAGTAGCCAAATCTTTTGTATGTTTTTTAATTTTAAATTTAATTTTATTTTATTTCTAAATTGATTCCATAGAATTATGGGAATAAAAAAGGTTTCTGATTTTAATTTTATAACTGTGTTGTTTTTCCTCCCAAACCTTAACACATCCGCTTTCCCCTACAATTGCGACTTAAGAGAAGAGAGAGAGATCTTTAAAATAATAATTATTATTATTTAAAAGATTAAAAGGTCATCGTGTGATTAAAGAAAATTATTACACGTTGTACACACAAATCATCATACTGCGTTGTGGAAAAAAGTGACATGTAAACAAATATATTTTTCGAAAAATCGTCTGTTCCTTCATCTTTCCGATATTTTCAGTGCCAATCACCGGATAAAGAGGATGGGAGCTATCCGCTTTGCTCTCATCCACTTTGTCCAAAGAACCTACTTACCGCTTTGGAAAATCAGAATAAGTTTAAGCAACAAGTGAAAAATTTTAACCTCGAATACACGTTTAAAGACAATAAATTCTTATTAAAAAAGCATCTACACTAATTAAGAAACAATTACTGCTAACAATTCATTTACGTACCTTAATAAAAATCGTAAGAAAACACGATTTCTTGTATTTCTGTTTCAAACGAGTGCAATCATACAATATGTTGTTTCGTACTTTTATATAGTCGTCGGTCGGTTATTCTTTCAACAGTTAAAGACTCATAGCACTATCTCAGATAGATAAGCAAAAATATAAAAAATATTCGCTTTGTCCAAAGCGTTCGCTTTGCCCGGACTTTTTCTACTATTTAAGCCGTCCATTATTATTTATGACTTTTTTTCAATAAATATTCTTGTTTTTTTCCATCAATTATGTACAATTCCGCGAGACGTCCGTATGCTCCTTGTATAATACTTTTATATGCAAAATAATTAGAGGAATCACATTATCTAAAAAAAATATCATAATTCCATTTAAAAAAGTGGAGGTGACCTTCATATCTTTTTAGCGCCTCCACTTAGGAAAAAAACAACGTGACTAAAACGTGTCCTCGACACCGTTTCATTTTTATTTGAAACATTTTTGTCTATCTGGATTTAGTTTTCGAGATATTTGAAAGTTTCAGGTTAAAAAATTCACCCTGTATATAATTTTTTAAGTAAAACAAATACATACTGACTTTTTTATTTGTTCATTATAATGTTACATGATTGCTTGTTTTGTCGTGCATTGTTATATTTTGAAGTATTTATAAAAGTTTAAAAATATATATGTTTTACAAAGTTTTTTAGATTATATTACGATATTGTCATGTTTTGTTGCCCTTATAGGTATAAATTTCGATTGCAGCGTAAAAGTTTCGGTTATATTTATACTGTTACGTTACTGATAAAGTATATTTAAACATGTTATAGCTGTTATCAGTACTGTTTACAACATGCTTTTAATCTTATTTCTAATAATAACAATCCACGTGGGACGCAAAGGTGTTCGCTTTTCTGCCGCAACGCATTAATGTAATGTTAAATCAACGTTACGTCTCCGTACAGACGTGCTCACGCGCGCGATCGTAAATCATAATTCTATAATTTAAGTCAACGGTGTAGTAAATAAGGAACATATTATTTACGTACGTTGCGCTCATTTATTCACGCAGCCACGGAGCGTGAAGCTCCCGGTGTCAGCGAAATGCGGAACAGAGTATACACTTCTTTGTACACGCAATTGAGGCATAACACACGTTACACGTGTCTGAATGATGGCCCTTAAGCACGCATACGTGCGACACATTCTCTCGTGAATCACAACTCGTTCAACCCATGAAATCGTTTGCATATAATTAATGATCAATCCTTGATATCGATGAAAAGTGGGGAAGAAAAGGCAGATCGCCATTTTCTAATTAAGCAAGCTTTTATGTCTTTGAAGTTATACAAGAAGGACGAACGTTACATGTGATACATTAAATATGCATAGAGCGCTAGACGATTGTCGCATTGCGACTGAATAAATCACAGAGATATCTATTTTCTGATCTGAATATTAATATATGTACACAAGTGCGTTTACTGTTATACCAGATTTTGAAAACTCAAAGATCACGTTATATCTAAATTGCCTACAAAATGATTGCAAGTATGTATATAATCGATATAATTATTCTGTATAATTACACAGTGTATGATACATATTCTATAAAAAAAATCTCCGTTACGTACGATATGACATTTTTTTAATTATACTCTTTAATTATAACCGTACTCTTCGAGTAATTTACGATTTAGATCAGATTTCAGAATATATGATACTATTTATATTTTTACATGACGTGCATCTTGAGTTTTTGTTCTTCCTTATTACATTTTTTTCTCTACCTGTCACGTAAAAATTGTAAATAGAATTCTCGTAAAATTATAAAAAGGATTTCTAAAATAGAGAGGTTTTATTCAACGACGATAAAAAGTTGTACTTACTTTAGAGGCGTAGACTACAAAAAAGACAACTTAATATTCGCGACGCTGATGGTGTTAAGAATATTTAATGATACTTTATTTTGCATACAGTTTTTTATTCTCAGAATACAATGATGCGTATATGTTATACAAATAGATAGATAACAATGATAATTTATGATACGTAGATAACAAATAGATAGTTTATGATACGTAGGCACACATCTATGTGTTGCAAGATATCTATTTTCAACTATGATACTGTAATTACTATTGCAAAATGTTTTTCGGAGTTCCAATAATACTACTGGGACAAACGCTTTACGTAAATGCACATGATACTTCGTAAATGCTCGACGCTAATTTAATTAGACAAGAGCTCTTGTGTTGGCAATTAACATTACTGAAACATGAAGTAACACCGAAGAGACATTTGAGGAACGGGCGAATTTTACATTAAACATACAAGATATTGTTCAAGATAAAACTCCGAGTTTTTAATTAACAAAATCGTGCGCGTGAAATAATTTTACGCAAACTTTATACAAGTGTATTCCGTATATTATTTCTCTCTTGTAGCATTTGTGTCATTGACTTGTAAAAATGTCCTTGCCACAGCTAAACATGGTCGTGACAGTTTCAATATCTTATAAATTCGATTAGGCATTTAAATGGAAATTATTATTAACGCAAACATCGAATTACCTTCGCATTCGGGACAAGATTATTTTCGCCGGAATGTAATATGCGCGTTAATTTCGCACGTGTTCGCCACCGCATTATTTCGCGAAATAACACCGGGGCGCGTTCGACGTACGTATATTAATGGAATCGCGGTAATCCGTATAGTTTGCGAAATGGTGGTCGCCCCGCGGGCGTCCACTGCTTTAACACGCCGTGTCAATTTAACGCGAAACAATTCGATCTTCGCAGACGAATTATTAACGCGGTATCATCGTGCGAAAAGTCGCGTCGATGAAGCACGAAACGGCATTCCCTCATCCCCCTTTCACGTCAGATAATCACGATATAATAATATAATTGTATACGTGCGTGTATATAAAAGATAACGACGTCGTGCACTTAATTACAATTTGCGCGCGCGTGTACGTACGTGAGCGTGTGAACACCCACTAAATGAGTCAACACTCTTTCGTTCATTTGCACGGCGGAATATGGCCATTACCGAAATTAGCGTTGCCGATTCGATTACACGCGGTTATTATTACGTCGATGGTATGAGGGAATGCCGAGTGTGCGCGCGCTCGCCGGCGATTGTACGCGTTTGATGCATTCGTCGAGATCAAAGGCAAATCGGCAATGCCGATGTTTCGCAATGTCTCTAATGGGAGATCAGCCGGAATTTTATGACGTCGAAAAAACATTGCATTACGCGCGAGCGATAACGTTATCGGATTTCTCGCAAAAAAATCCATATAGATATCAGAGATGCGATGGATTACAGATGGCAGAATTTATAATTGTCCGAATGCTGGAGCACTCTGAAAAATTATCTCCCTGCGATAATATCGAGCTCCGGAAAGTTTTCATTTGCCGTCGACTCTTAAACACATGAAGATGATTCCACGAAGCAATCATAATTAATCTAATGACATTCTCGTGTTAATTCTACTAATTTAGAGAAATATATAAATTATAAAGTAAAAACTAAAAATTAAATTATGAATTTAAACAAAATGTAATTAAGATTCCCTATAATCGAATATAATAAGATATGAAAAATGTATTAGAAGAAATAAGCGCTGTAAACCGTGCAGGACTGTAATAGAACAGAATGGGATTTAATCTAATTAATTATAATTAATTTAATTTATTCTAATCTTCTTAAAGTATGCACCGCTATTTTTAATTTTCCTCTTACTGAAGATAGCTGAAAAATAACTGAAACATATATTGTAACAATAAATGATTAATTTTCTTTATAATAAATATTTTTGATGATTTAAGATATAAGTATCTTTTGAGAAATATTAATGCATGGTTTACAACGTCTGTTCTCTCTAGATTATTTTTTCGTTTTATTGTGTAAGAACGTAATCACGTTACATCGCGGGAGATGTAACATAATTTAACACTTAAAAGTGATAAAAGAAAGATAAGTTTGTAGAAGCAATTTATTATGTGTTACGTAATCAGGAATATCTTCAAATTTCCGAGAAAGTATTAATAACCGTTTGCTCTTTAAGAACAACAGAAACCGCAGCTAGCGCGTAATTATCAGCGTACTCGCGCGATCTGCGCTACCTGCGTGAAATCACTTTCGGAAATTATACGCCTACCGTGAAGTCGGTCTCGGATTTATGCGACTCGTCGGACAATCGGCGAGTCGCGAGAGAAAAATCGCTGTGTCTGCCCGAGACAATTCAACGAGTTTTACCAAGCAGATCTTTTAATGCGTTCCGTGTCACTGAGCGTGTCGATTATCTTTGCGATCTACCGCGACGGTGAAAACTCGCGATACTAAATCAAGCACTAATGGATCCACGGTGGAGATCATGGAATCATCTTTTTTAGAAATATTTATGCAAAATATTATATATCCTCGTATATATAATATTTTGTAATTTTTTTGAAATATTTAATCACAATTTTAATTTCAAAAATATTTTTTAATTTGGGAAACTCTCCTACACAAAAAATATACAGATTCAATTATATTATTCTTCTTTTTGTATTGATGTAATTTTAAATAAAACGTTTTATGTGAATTATACATTAATTAAATAATACTTTTTCAATATAATGCCAATATTAATTTTAATATTCTATATATTTTCATATTTTATTTTAAAAAAAATTCGCTTACGGTACGCTCTAATAAACCTCCTTGACAAATTTCTGAATCCGCTAATAAAATCAGCCAGATCGACCAGCTCTTCGTCATCCCGCGCAAACCTTGAGCATTATTTCGCGCATTACTTTTATGACAGATCTACGCGAGAATCATATTTGATCAGGAAATCCCGCTACACTGAGTAATGGAACTTCCGGTTTTTTGCGGATTTCTCGCGATCGTCACAAAAATCTTCGATAAATTTCAACGCGTACACTGACGATGCTCGTACATTTAATAACTGTACGTGCATTTAATCGTACACATATCTCTTTTGCAGGTGAGAAGAGTAAATAGTCCCGCTTTCATTAACGTCGCCGTAATGCGTTAAGTGGAACGGAGTTCCTGATGTCGCTTTTGACAGAGCGATGTTTGAATAAGTCGCACGTGGAGAATTATAACACGTAGATTTCCGAGAAGTCTCAGGAAAATTCTCGTTGCCTCTTAAAATATTTATAGTCGCTGTCACTTTTATTAAATCTGTTTAAATTCGTCGTAATCTATGTAATTAGAAAATTATCAGCCAACTGAAAAACGTTTCTCTCCTCGTTGTGCGAAATATTTTCTTGAAAGAAGAAGATATTTTATTACCGTTCTTGGACTACTTTTTTTTTTTACAAAATATAATTTACAATGACGGTATTAATACATTAGATTTTTAATGTAAATTCCGCGAACAATAATTCAATGTCATGATAAATTAACATGTAATAAAACGCTTCAAGTATCCACGAGCTTGTCTCAGTTCTGAAGTGAAACAATGACAGAAGGATGCATAAAAATTACTGGCGCTTTCGCATGACTCAACTTCATCGTAATTTTCAATTTACCTCGCTGCAGGTTTCACGGGCAAACTACGGTTCGCTTTCTATTTTTGCTTCACAGAGCGCGTTCCAAGTTCGGCTCGACCGCTCTCGTTAATTCCCTTAGGCACCGACACACGACTTCCAACGGTTTGTGACGGTAATTTCCGCAGCGTCTTGCACCCTCAAGTTTTCTTCCCCGTCCGCACAAGCCACGGATCTAATCGGGCTGGACGGCCTCTCTTTAAGACGCTGTCCAAACCAGCAGACGGCACCGAGTACTCGGTCGAAAAAACGGCTCGCGTTTCTTGCGAGCAATTCAAGAGTTTTCCGTGGATTGGTGTGTGCGACTGTACATTCGTTTATCTTAATTCTAAGACAAGTTGAAAAAAAAAGATACTCTTTTGTTTCCATGTTCGTTTGTTTTGCGACACGAGAGTGCCGTCTTCCTCGTTAACATGTCTTTTGAATTCATTTTCCCCCCAAGACGTATCGCATTGTTTGCGCAATGCGTTTATTTTATACACGGTCCGATCTTTTTTTCCTTATTGCCTTCTCTCCCGACTGGTACACGTGCCGATTGTTACACGCGAATCGGATGCTCAAAGAAACTCGTACGTGATCGAGCGATTCCGACCAAATCGATAATCATCTCCACCCGGAACAAGCCGATGACGCGGCGGCGCCGCCGCGTCGAAGCTCGCAGCAAAATTTCCCGTCGTAAAAGCGGCAAAGAATGGGTCGTGATTTTATAAAACACGTGTTACGTGGGCAATGATGCTATCGTCACGATGACAAAACACATATTACAGCGGCAAAATAAAGCCCGAACCGCGACCGTGTTCGTTAAGTGGACGATTGTTCGTCGTTAACAAGATAAAAAAATGAGATTCCGGTTCGTTGAACTCTGTCAAAGTTGAAAGTAAGGGCGAATATTACGACCTATCCTTGCATCTGCCTTTCCGTTTGTTATACCGATAGCAAATCATTATCTGCGAAATCAAACGAGTGTAGACGCGAGATCGATTGTTGGAACGTGTTTTTTACGCTCGTCTCTTTTTTTCTTCTTTTCGTACATCGCATGAACGAAGCGGATATCGACTGCATATCTATTATCCGCCTTCGAGTTTCTGTCAGCAATAAATACGACGATTGATAATTATCGCTATTTCTTTTTTTCACTGTTGTTTTTATGTATTCTTAGGGTTTTTACGCAGTTATTATATACGATTATCATTTGCAAGGGAAAATCTGTTTTACTATAATATTTAAACACGTACATCGCACAGTGAGGTATTTGTATCAAAAATTTTGGTCAAAAGTCAGTTTTCTAAAAGTCGTTCTTCCTCTGTATAAATATTTGAGATAATTGAGTCTGCAAACTAATAGGCTAATATGCTTTTTTTTTTACTTACTAACGCAATATTATGTTTATTTTTTTAAGATATTGTTAAATATATATTTTTAATTAAAATTAATTAATTTTTAATTAATTTTTAATTAATTAAATTTTACACATTTTTTCTATTTTATTTTATAACAAATATATATAAAATTTCTATAACAAGAGTATACTTATACATAATTAGCAGCATATTTTAGACTGATAAAATAATTTGGCCAACTTTCTTGATACAAATATCTGACATCGTGCGATTTGCAACACATTTATCAGCGTGGCGATACTAAGAGAAACAAAGAACGAAAGGAGGAAAATCGAGCGCTAAGTAAAACAGATGATGGGATATTAGTGCGTACAAGTAATGCATATATTAACGAAGTTCTTATCCTTTCCGAGCGTTCGTTTGTTTCTCCACCCCTCTGAAGTCTAAAACTTCCCTTGGGGGATATGAGTAAACACTCCGAAGAACTTACGAGAAGAGGAAGAGAGAGAAAGTGTGAGAGGAGGGAGAAGTAAGAGAAAGAGAGAACGCGGGAATTACTATCCAGAACTGCAAAGAGAGTCGTCAGTGCAGTAATTAACGGCATAAAATGCTTGAATGCCATACAGTTTTCTCAAAGAAAAGAAGCAACGGAGTACTATTCCACATTTCTGTGTAATTCTTGCTCATTAATATTATTACGTTCTCGCATAATATTATATTATTCTTAATCTTTTTATGTCAAAAATGAGATATTATATTCCACGCTAGATACATTTTTTAAATACATCGAGCTAATTTTTTATTTATAATTACAGATAATAATTGCCTTCTATAATTAAATCAAATAATAGGTATTTTAAGTCGAGATATTGTTCATCATTTAAGTGATGCTTGGTACATCCAGTGAATATGAGCCTTGCTAAATGCTTATATTCTTTGCAGGTATATTTAATCCAGTATGATAATTTGATTAAATGAATGAATAGAGAATATCTGTATTTAATAATTATATACCTTCAGCATAGATTTAACATTATATGAGATAAAAGCATTTAGCTGTTCAATTTATAAGGGATTCATTACACTATAATCGCGCACGAGATCTCGTCGCCATTACGCTATCACAAAATGCACCGGAAATCGATAGCAAGGCATTTTTAATAATCAACATCTCGTTTCTTACAAAAAGAACTTATCCAAATATATTTTTATAAATATTATAGTCGTTTGATGCGAAAAATTTTATTTTTTAAACCTATTAATAATTATGGCTCCTATTTGTAGTCATTTCTCAAATCTCATCTCAAGAGCGTATATGCATGTCTATAACTATAAATAATTAGGATTGAATATTTTAAATAATTATAGAAAATAATGTAAAAAATATGAAAATTACGACGATATATCTACTTGTATTATTAATTTTATAAACGCAAATAGCGCTATTTTTAAAAATATATAAATAAAATGCAGAGACGAGGTCGAACTAATTACCCTAATTGAACGCGCGCCTAATAAGTATTGATAAGAATTTGAAATTCTTGGAACGAATATGTCGTATGTATTATATAATGCTGCTGATAAAAACTAATTACCATGAAATAAATTTCCTCGGATTTGGAGACAGAATGTTAATGATAAAAAATACACAATCTTTTTGTAACTTACTAATAAAGTGCTATATTTCATCTTTCTTTATTAACTCGTCTCGCTAGGTTAAGTATTCTACCATAAATAGTTCATATGTCATACATGTCAATTAACAAGACGCGGTAGCGTTTTGCATCATCCGCGTGCTTTCATTTATATCTTATTGTGTATCGTTGTTTCTCTACAATGTCAAGTAACGCCATAATTTCCTGCTACAAGAACGTATTTAAAGAGCATTGTTGCGAGCTGATGCATCGTCGCAAGCGATTATTAGTTATGCTTGGCACACTTTTCGTCCTTGCTCGCGTGATACACTCGTTAATTAACTTATGTATACAATTTCATGGTAGGTAGACACCGGAGAATACTGCCAGAATTTCTCCGGGTAACCTCGATCTCCCGACATCGTTAAAATGTTGTTCGCTTGATCGACATTGTCATTAACGGACCAAATAATGACCGGCAGAACGCAAACTAAATCAGATTGATCGTTTAACAGAAAGTTAACAATGCAATTATCGACTTTATCACTTTGACGCAGGCGTTTTGATATATTACGTAAGCACGCACGCAGAAATTATCGTACTGCGCGGCGCGCAAACGTTACTTTGTCAAGTCTCAGAAGAAATCTTTATTGTTGTTTTACGTTTAATTAGTACTGGCTCATCGGCCGCGCTTGAAGATCGTAACTGGATTATATTATGAATTATTAACGCGAACAACGTGTTGCTTGTAAATGAGTATGAATGCATGAATGTATGAATGCATGAATTTATTTCAGCTGTTCTCTCAATGTAGTTCACTTAGATGAATCAAATTTCCGTCTCTCTCTTCTCTCTCTCTCTCTCTCTCTCTCCTTCTATGATCCGCATCACGCCCAGCTCGTATTTTCCAGGACAGTCGTTCTCCATGCACCTGCACGTTATGAGCGTTAAGGCGAGCCCGTCGTTATGGGGGCAGCCTGTACAAATAGCCCTCCCTTCCTCCCTGTCTTTCTTTCCATTTTTTTTTTACATCCCGTCTCCCCATTTTTTACTGAGGCCGCATAACTCAGCGTGTGCGACGCGCCGCTAATATCCATCGGTTTTATACACGCGTCGCTCGCCTTTAGTGCTCGGTCAGGAAAAATGGCAGTCTCGCGTAAAAAAAGCATATCACCGCCGTTAAATCCGCGACCCTGTTTATTGGTTAATATACACGGCGGTCTACGACGCGAGAAAATATAATACCTTCCACCAATGTTCTCTCGCGAAATAACTTTCTCGTTTATCTCGACACCAGCGATTTCGTTTTACATATTTATTTATATGCGCTGCAGCCGTCGTGGATGTATGATTTTAAATAAGCAAAGTGTCACAGTAAAACGTCCGACGTTAATGAGTGACCGGCGTGCCGCTGCTCTTATCGGCTTCCTAATAGTTTTTCATCAACAACGCGAAAGAAGCCTAATGAAAGAGGAAATTACGAATCTACACGACGGCAGTAAGAAGCGTGAGAAAAACACGTGGTAATTCCTTGGTAAGAGCGTCGCGGTCAGACGATGAAAGAAAAAGAACCGAGAGAGTGGAGAGAGAAAAAAAAAGAAAAGAGGCACCCACTCTGCCGCTTGAATACAGTAAATCCCATCTTACGTCGAGAGAAGAAATAGCGAGGCTACGAGCGCGCGACTACTCCGGCGCGGAAATACACGAGTGTCAAAGGCTCACGAAGAAAGGGCTAAGGGCGCGATGGTACTGGAGGCTGCGCGCGGAAAACCGACACCCCGGTCGACGACGCCGTGTGGCTCGTACACGTCCTTTTCCAGCACGTTTCAGGAGAACGTCGCCTGGCGGCTTCTCTGAATTCCCGGAGCAGATTACAGTCGACGCTGAAAGCGCAAAGCGCGAGGCGGCCTGATAAAGAGAGAGGGAGATTCTCTAAGATCGCGCACGGCCCTACCTCCCCTCAATCCCTTCGCCTTTCCTTCTTTTGTCCGCTGTAACTGTCGTTGCGACGACTGCTGGCGGGAAAAACCGCGAAAGCCACGTCAATACCGGCCGTTTCCGCGTCAACGTGACAACGGAAATTTGATCGCGTACCTTTACTTTTCGTTTCACGAAGTCTTCGCCCACATTTCAGTAGCTGAATTCAGAAAAGCTAGATTAAACTTTGTAAATTTTTATTAAGAAAATAAAAGTTCACGGAAATTTAAATATCTACGAAAGATGAGTTTTGGAGCGTTCGAACATTTTCAAAAATCAGCTGAAAACTAAAGATATATGACAAATATTCTTTGTATTGGTTTCCCATCAGAGTCAGATTTTTCGAAATTACTCAATCTTTTGATGCACTTCTTACTTCTGTGCAAGGAAACAATGTTTCTGTAACCTGATTGCAATTTAAGAAAAATCAATTTTAACAGAAAACGATTGCTACATTTAAGAAACAGCAAAAAAGACATAATATTTAAATATTATAAAGAAAAATTATTAAAATA
This sequence comes from Cyphomyrmex costatus, assembly GCF_001594065.2. Taxonomy (NCBI): domain Eukaryota; kingdom Metazoa; phylum Arthropoda; class Insecta; order Hymenoptera; family Formicidae; genus Cyphomyrmex; species Cyphomyrmex costatus. The sequence continues at coordinate 1,215,852 of NW_017277017.1, forward strand.
TTGTAGATTACAAAATCTAACGAAACAAGTAATGGAGAGAAATAAATATATCTAAATCGCTAAGTTTATCCCTGTGATTCTACAGCTTACGATTCTTAAGTAAAGTGGCTTGCTTTATTTATAAGAATGAATGACGGAAAAGATCAGATATACATTTGGTGTTGGACATGTAGACAAATTTTGTCCCAACATTATCGCGTCTAATCCTTGATATCGAAGATCGTGTGAATCTTGATCATCTGATACGAAAATTTTGGCATCACTGTGTGTACGTTCGTGACTGTATGATCAAACACTGCACCAGCGTGCAAGATTGCAGCGGTTATTGGCGAATTGGAAGTTCGATCCACTACGATATGCACTCACCGTCGAACTGTCTCCCTCTCTCTTTCTCTCTCTCATCGTCTTTCTCTCCAAGCTTCCTCCTTCGCTCATTCCGCGGTAACTCGGGAGCTTTGCTTAAGCTAAGCTTAAATAAGCAAACTGTCGCGTAGGTAGCTTCGGCCAACGTTTCCCCGCCCTCTTCATCAACTCCGTCCGAGCTGTGCAACTTTTTGGCGGGTAGTCTGCGCTAACTGCCGAGTTAACTCACGAGGAATATTGCCGTAAGTCGTCAGCGAAGAAGCCACGAATTCCCTAATAATGCCTCGACTGTCCGTTAAAACTGAAGGTAAATAAGTTTCGCGACTACCGGGAAACTTGGAAACCGTTGGATGTCCAACTTGAAAAAAGTCTTCGATTGTTTTGTCAAAAGAAGAAGTTTCGCCCGACGTACTTTTTATTTTTATGGTAATTTATTTAAAAAATTACGCATCTGATAGATTGATTATGAAAATTTGATTTACGTTGGTGCAAAATCGCATTAATTTAACATTGCTCCTCTGAAATATTATCCAATTCTTGTTAGTTTAAGCTTTAAATTGCGTTACATTATTATGGATTTAAATTTTTAATTGTGTTCCGGGTAAAGTAATGTGATTACGTTAATCATTAAATCGATCTGTTCTCTTAACCACGCTAGGAAGTTTTTATTAAGATAAATTGATATACTATGTATATATAAAGTGGCACCGATTAACGCTTCTCCGCTGTCTTCATTAGCTCCATTCGCAATTAAGAACTCTGCGGAAAGTCGGCGCCAAGTATTGGATTATATTAGCGCGTGCAGCGGTGAGATAGTGAATAAAGGAAGGATTTCAGTCACGATATTATCTATAGAAAAGTCTATTAAAATGAAGAAACAATATTATTTCATAATCAACAACTGTAACATTCAATTTTTGCGATATTGGTATCAATAATATTTTTATTAAATTCAAATTTTACGTACAGATTGGTCGAAGGTTTTACACATTGACTACACAAGCTTGTGTAAAAATAATATAAGAAAACGACAGATGTAGTAATAATGTTTCTTTTATTTTATGAAAAACACCATATCGAAGAGAATTGCAAAAGATAATAAAAAAATTAAATTGAAATACAACAATAAAAACAATTGTCGAGCTGCGCACACGAACTCGACACCTCTAAAATATTGCACTTGTTCAACGAAATACATTATTGATGTTCACTGTTTCGTTGTTTTGCGCGAATTTTTTGTGTCGCTATCATCCAACGGGAAAACCGAGAAAGCCGCGGAATAATCATGAAAACGCCGATAGGATCGCCGAACAAGCGCCGATCCAATAATACCGCGATGCCCGGGGGAACGTGGAAATGCTCTTGGACGACATCGTTCGGCCATCGTTGCGACGTGTTTCCGCAAAACCGGAAGCTGGGCCCTTGCCCATTGAAAGATTTGTAGAATGCCTTAAGCTTCAATTCTCGATTCTAAGTCTCCTCTCTTGTACAATCGAAATTACAATATTGCGCTGCGCTCCTTAATATACAATATTAATACACTCTTTAAATCTGAATTAGTGGATATTCACTGAATACCCAGTGGCATACTTGGCACCGGATAATCAATGAAATTCAGCTAAAAAAGAAAATAGTATGAACGTAGTATTGATTAAAATACCGATATTTGCACGTTAAATATCTTCAATCTTCCAATACTTCCGTGTGTTCATTAAATTTATACGTTAAAGCAAGGTTAGTTAAATCACATAATGAAGGTTAGCTAGTTAGAGATCATATTTCATTCACTGATTATCAATGCTTGGCTCTGATATCAGTGTGATTATACGCTTCGCTCAGATTTAGAAAATATAAATCCCGCATAATAATGCAGTATCAAGGAAGAATAAATTTACTTCTCTGAATTCTCGAGAAACAAAAGAAGGTATCTGTTCACAGATTTAATTAAATGTCGACGCGATCTTCAAAGCGTCGTTATGATAAGATTCCGAGGGATAATCATCCGCGCCATTAGCAGAAGGGCGTATACATTATTGCAGTTATCTCTGGAATCCCGACGAGCGGGATTGCGTTGGATTGCGTAAGAGGTGTAAAAATGATCGTTCATACGTGTAACACGTGCAACGGTTTCCTCTTCCTTCCTCTCGGTATCGAATAGAAAGCGCGATATGATCGCGGCGTGTGTAAGTAATGGGCGCATTACTGTACTCTCCACTAAGCTCCGCGCGCGCTGAGGATTATAAACGCCTGGTGTATTGCATGTGCCGTACATAAATGATGCACGCGGCATGCACGCCACTCAAGTTATTCCCGCGGTCAGAATAGCCTGAAATATTTAATGGCCGCGCGCGATTATTTCGTGGCAGATTTTATCACGCCGGTGCCACGCGAAAGTATAAATCGGTTTACAGCTTATTAAATCTGGTTTTACATCCCGCCGTCTATCTCGGACTCACAGACGTCGTTCCGCTGTCTCTTTTCCTCAGTTCCGATGGTCGACACGAACAAATATCTCGGTGCACGTGAAATTTTTATGACCGATAACGTATTATGGATTCTTCCTATGAACGTTCTACCCGCTGCGCCTCGTTAAGTTCAACCATGTTCGTAATATGCGTGAGTTAAGCACCTCCAATTCTGATGCGAATCACGCAAATTCAACGAATTCGTTGATGAAGAAATATCTATTAAGATCATATAAATTGAAACTTTCGTGTACAGAACGTTCTTTACTGTAGACAGTTTCTTCAGATCATAAATTTTTCAACGAAAATTTTAAATCGATTATGATTGCATTGAAATCGCAAATCTTTTTAATTCTGATTGGTTAAAAATAAATTTAACATTGTAAAATTATAAATTCCAGAAATGGTGGTTGACTTTACGTTGCGTAATTGTATATAATTTTTGCACATTTTAGAGATACTACATAATTTCTAGAATTGTTGGATAAATTGTTTTTATTATTAATAGGAAACACGTGGAAAAATATATCTTTTAATCTTTAAATAGATAGGTGGAATGGTATCCCCAGGCATAATAGTAGTTTTCTTAATAATTTCATTCTAAAAAAAGGAAATAAAAAGTAATGTCCAAAGATGTCCAGAAATCTTAAAAGTTCATTTTACATTTTTCTATCTCATAGGAGTATAAAAAATGTTAACGTAATATACTGGTAAAAAGTATAAAAATAAAATGATTTTTAGAAGTACTCTGAGCACTCATCTATCAACTTGCGTAACTTTTAAACGTTAAATAAATTAATCTAATTATTAAATAAATTGTAAATGGAGAGAGATAGAGAAATAGAATCTTAATGTATTTCGTGTTTTTTTTTCAACAACTCATATCGGAAATAAAATCGTGAGGAAGATGCATGTTTAATAACAGCTCCGTTTATTTAATAAATCGGCCCATCCACTGCCATATACGTTAAAGGTCTACGATGCACATAAACGTGGCTGGTAAACGCGTGACGTGGCAACCAACTAGGTGCAATTTAAAAAATCGAAAACAGTGTTTCTCCATTAACGGAGGAACACATCCTCCAGCGATCTTGCGAAAAATCAAGAAGAGTGTACGTATATCGAAATAGCCCGAGGGCTAAGCGAGACAACATCGCGAGGACTTCCCCGAGATAATATTGTCTTTGCGGTCCTTGCCGAGCTTAGTGACTTCGATGCCGAGTTTAAGAACCGAGCACACAACCGAAGAACCTCGTGCTCCGGGTGTTTTCACCCGTAATATTTGGACTGGTTCGAGATCGCGACATTCCCCCAGCTAGCGCGCGCGCGCGGATTGCCCTGTACTTAGGAGACCAATAAAAATACATTCTCGCGCGCACGCAGTGGTTACGACTACATATATATGCGAGTATTTCGACATTTGCTGAAAGGGTTGTAATTGGATGCCGTTTAAAGTGTTATTAGTATCGTATTATCGTATTATGTTATACTGTTTACATGACAGTTCCATTTTGCTGTTTTCTATGTCGAATTGCATACAATCGCGTACTAACATAACACAGATTATTAATTAACTTCCTCCCTCCTTTCTCTCTCTTTAAACCTTATAATAACCTCGATTTTGCAATTACGATTCACAAATTAAAGCTCGATTGGAATGTGTATGGTTCCATCGTTTGTTTGTGCTCTTGTTTAAAACATCTATTTATACATATATAACAAAATCAGCGCGCGGTCACGTGATCCTGTTGTTAATTGTAAGCGCGTACCTACCCCGTGAATAGTTCAAGCCTATTAATCGATCGGGGCTGCAATGACCAAACGGAAGTTTCGTTCCCGCAACTCAGTCCGGTTAGATTCGATTGGTACGTGATTAAACCTAATCGCGAAACTCGAAGTGCGGCTCGGCTGGTCGTTGCGACTTAAAGCTCCCGACTTAATGACGGAAGAAGAGAAATTACGCGCTTCAACATCGGCATCTGATGCACGGCGATGTGGGTTAACGAGCGCGAGGCGCGAAGTGCGGGAAAGGTATCGCGCTTCGGATCTGAAAACTACGAAGAGCAATTCGAGGGGGTAAAAGTTATGGGCTCCGTGGGATCTCCTTCCGTGGATTTCGCGGGATCAACGATGTGCCGTGCGTTGAACTCGAGAGCTCCCGCGGCGGAGATCGCGCGGCTCGCCCGAGAGCAAGAAGAAGTCCTCTAACCGCTATCTCTCTTCAACGAGATTGTGGCGCCGTGATAACTACACCGCCATTCAGTCGCGGTGACAATTCGCGGCTAAATCCCGACGATTTTGCTCCAGTATGAAAAAAAAAAAGGAAAGCGCGTGAATCGTGGAAACAGTTGTCTCAAATTACATTTTCACCGCGCCGTTATAACGTAACATGGAATTATCGTTCAGATATCAGGATCTGAATGATTCTTCACGAGTTCTTCTAGCGACTATCTTTGATAATCAGAACAAAAAAAAGTCTACGATCTGAAAATGCTCAAAATTAATCAAATTAATCAAATGTAGTGAGTTTAATGAAATTGAACAATATTACTATGTTTTGATTCAATTTTCATTGTAGTCTTTAAAAAATTGTTTTAAACTTGCTACATTTAATTTATTAATTCTGCATATTAATTTTCGCGCCTAACGCCTATACGTCTTTTTTAATTTGGTATTTAAAAAATAATTGTCGTTATTTTTATTTAAAATAATAAAAATAGAAATGAGATAAAAGTTTCTATCCATATAGTCTTTTCACACTTTTTTCCTGTTTTTTCTGTGTTAACGGTAGATCCAGTCCAGTTATAAAAATTTTTATGCAAATGCCAATTTTACTTTACAATATGATTTAAAAATATTATATCGTTTCCAAGCGACTCTACGTTTTATTTCCGTTTATACTTACAACAGTCGCCTCGCGCGGCAAATCCCCGATCGACCGTTCGAATCACGTTCCCCGTAATTTTGCTAATTACTCGGGGGTTATCTCGTTCGCTCGCAAGAAAGTGCCGGCGCGGCGCGCGTCATCCGACCGATCGATCAATAACGCAAAACGCATGTCGAAAGCGGGGATCCTCGAACCGGACCCTCTATCGCACACGGCGGCAGCAGTAGATTCGCGATAACTCCGAACATGCAATTACCGTCGAAGTGGATTTCGACTCATCCTCTCTTCGTCCCTTTCCCCTCCCCCTTACTGCCTCCCGCACTCTTCCTGCGCTATCTATACGCTCGAGAGTGGAATGTACCGAGCACTTCACTCGTCGAGCTCTTTGGCTCGTAGATTCGAATTCAAATTTGCGAAAGCTTCTCTATCCCCACTTCGTCCGGTGTTCTACAGCCTCCGCAATACCAATGATGCCAATCGCATCCGTCCGGACCAACCGGCCGGAAATAATTGTCGACCTTCCGTGCACTTTCCGCTCCTTTGGCGGAGAGAGTTTTGCGCACGTCGCAGATTTTCGACATCTACATGTTTAATTAAAGGGCGATGTTAATTAAAATATATTGATACGACCGGCAGAACGTGGCACTGCCGCTCAGCAATCAATTAATTAAATTTTATCAATGGCGCGTATTTGCGATTATAATGTGGCTCTTAACTGCGATCAAATGAGGATCGAAAACAACGTTGCAGCGATCAAAATAATTACGCGTCGAGAACGCGCAATTATTTTTGCCTTATCCATTTCAATATTGTTGTTTACAGCTGTGATTATGACTTTTCTCGAAGCGAAATTATTGTTTAAAATATAGTATTCTATAAAAAGTTTACGATATATTTTGCATATAATCCAATCGAAAAGTTACTGAAACTAGTTAGTTATTATTTTATAATAAGGCAGAATGTATATATAATCAATAAACCATTTTTATTACACTAAAAACATTTACTAAATTTTAATAAATATTTGTTTAAATAGTATCAAATTATACCTACATTTACTTACAGTAAGTAAATATTTATTCAATAAAAAATGATACTTGAATCAAATCAATAGTTTTTATATCAAATAAATACATGTTTACGTTTAGTATTTAATAAATATTTATTAAATTTTAATAATATTTAAATAATTAGATATTTTAATAAATATTCAATTAATGCTAGTCAGACAAATATTTATTAAAATTTGATTTATTTTTTCAGTGCATGTAGCAAGAAGAATGTTGTACATTTATGAATTAATAAAAAGATAAATTATGTAAGAGGGGTAGCTGAAAATTATGACCAAATTATATTTGACATTTCGAAAATCCTATTTTAATTTAGCACAGCAAATTCGACACGAGCTCCTAATCGTCACGAACCGCACTTACGAGGTTCGAGAACTTTATGGCGAATGAACTGCCGTGCTCGGGGTTACTCTGGCCTAATCTTTAGTACTTTTTCCATAAAGCAAGAATGTTCTTCCATACGGTGATATTATGAAGAGAACTTCGAACTGCGACGGGTCAAAGTACGTCGTATCCGCTCCCTTTCGTCGGCTTCCTTAGTTCACGGATGGCGTTGATGACTGAAACAGGAGAGATATATGTATACTCTAGCGCTTACCTGGCCCACGTCTGCTCTTAGCCGCATTTGCCTTTAAAACTGTCGAAAATTTATGGTCCCTTTGCCTTGCGTCTTGCGCGCTGCCGGCGCATGTTTATTGCAAAACTTCACCCAACTGGGGGCCGAGTAATACTCGTTAGGGTGGCGAAAACATTTACGGAATAGAAAGTGAGATACGTTAATGAAGGACATGGAAGGTACTCGTTAAACCGGAACTCCGTCGGTGAAGAATTTAAATGCTGCACGCGTGGCAAAAGAGAACAGAGAGGAAAGCAAAGGGCACGAGATTAGATGGATTATTTTTGCGGAAAGTGTAGCCGCGCGGCACGACTATAATTTTGAGGAATTAAAATTTTACTTATACTCTCTCTTCTGTTTCAGCATTTTATCATTTCATTCTGCATTTATTTTACGTAAGCGAAAGTATATCTCGGTAAAAGTTGAAAGTTTGATTTTTTTTTTTGTAAAAACATCGAGTTTGTTATAATTTACCTTCGGATTTGTCCGCGAAGTAAATGAGATTAACCGAATTACAAAAACCCTGGTTGTATTTACACTTCGAATTGGCTCGTAAATTTTCCCAGAAATCATGAGCGACGTGAACGCAGCGCATTTCTCCGCGGTTCTGCAAATTGTTTACGTTCTCCAGTATTCCTCAACGAGGTTATCCGCGACAGAGCAGCCGGCGATATAAACAATTTTCTCCGCCGGTCCTCCCCTTCACCGTGATTTTTAAATCACCGATGCGATCCCGCATTCAAAGCGTACCGGCGCGGTGAAACGGTTACTGAAATCGTACTTGTTGAGTCGCTTAATGGGCCCGAGGAAGGCATGGGAAAGTTGTCCCCAAACAATTTTTCACTCGGCCAAGTCCCCGAAACTCCATTCGATTCCAGATTGCTCGACTTGTTCGAAGTTCGCGGCGGCAGCCTTAAGAATCCGACCGACATCCCCAACGACAGCCATCCCCTTCTCGCTCCTCGTCGTCAGCGTATGAATATACGTAAGGCGCTAAAATGCGACATCGCGACGCGAGTATGCACCGGTTCCTTGATGAAAACTTTCATCGCAAAAGCTCGTTCCCGACGATTCTTACAAACTTGTTCTCTCCTTAGGAGACCCTGTCTCGGAGAACTTTTGGCTTACGAGAGGTGAGGATAGAAGAGAAGAGGTTGCTACGGCGATTATGTCACGAGGATGCCATATTCTTTTCGTTTACCTTAGCTAATTATTTATGAGAGAAAATTTATTCTGTATTTATTAATTCGAAAAGTGAACAGCGTCAATTGATGCATTTTGGTTTGACGAAAATTAATATTAAGTAGCAGCGGTGAATGTAGTTACGACGCAAAACGCACGATTAATTATAGGTAATCAAATTCGAGACATGTGATGTGTACCCATTTCAATTATAGCGTTTGATGCGAGCTGCCAATAAACCGTAATATCACGACTGTATCAAATCAAAGTCAAATCGAATTATGCACGTTGAAGACGCTAATTTGATACTATCGATGGAACATCAAATGCGTCATAGTAACGTTTCCGTAACCGAAGTTAGGATACGATGCGTACTCGCTTGAACTTGTCGTAAGGATCATATCAGATCCGATTTGCCCGCATTTAAGTTTCAAATCCCATTGCGGTAATTGACGTGGAAAACTCACGTTCCGCAGAGCAGCGTGATGAAATATTTATTCGAGCGGGCGGGCCAACAAGCTGAAAACGCGTTCGCAAAGCCGGGCCCGTATGTAGTAACGAACGCGTAATTGCGTGCACCGACCCTCGTAATTAAGCTCGCCGAAGTACTCTTGATTATCACGAGGATTAGTCTGATGAGTCTGACCGTTTCATTTCGCATCCCAAGTCAAATCCGCCTACATTGACAGGCCGATGTCGCTTCTTGGATTCAGATACGAGTAATCCCGTATGTGGGCACAAGGTCCCTTGTTAATTGATCGCAAAGATTTGCAGAATGATATATCGATACATCGAATCGATCGTTTTATTGTACAATTGAATCGGATTGTTAAACGGTATTATCGAAGAGGATTACTAGAAGTATTATTTCCGAGAGTTGTTTGTATAAAATTAGTATAAAACTTCATTCGAGAAACGAGAACAATAATGCTCATGAGGAAATGTGCATGGAAATTAATTGCATTTATTGATTACAGCGAATGATGTACTCCATAATAGTATTAATAATACACATTGAGATCATATAATTTTATATCTTGGTTATATCATTGTTTTCAAAATGACCATCTATTAAATTTATGAGAGTATAACTGATTATAATTAACTCTCGTATATACATATATATATATATATATATATATATATATATATA
>NW_017277017.1:1225602-1235379 GCF_001594065.2 Cyphomyrmex costatus
TCTCGTATATATATATATATATATATATATATATATATATATATATATAATTTCTCTTGCGTAATATATTTAACAGTGAAAGAACGATGTAGTTTGCTTTGACCGAAATGATCTCGCAATCCCTATCTCCCTCTTACTATTACTCGTTTTATCTCCTTATTTTAATACTATATAATTACACACCTTCGAGTAAAATAAATTTTATTTCTAGAAGCATCATAATTTCCTTTCAGCGAATTGTGTCAAGATTCTAGCAATATCTCTCTTTTTCGTGCGATAAATAGACATTTGATTTCAGGTAGTTCAGATGTGACATTCGAAATGAGTACGTTAATCGCATATTTAACTAACTTCGAAATAATTTTCAGTAATTATAATAAGTCCGTCTTCGTTTGGCGAAAATTCGAAATTGGTATAAATTAGTTACAAATCACCGTTAATTCTGGAAGAAACAATCATGGTTCTTACCAAGTTTCTCGATCACGTCGGTAATATTCCGGTTTATCGCGCGAATTAGTCGGATGAAACTGACCGTTTCTCGAAGCTCGCGTCGAACGCAGTCACGTAGATCGCACGCCTTCGTATATCCGACCGCAAAAAGCCAGGGGTGGATGTCTGGGTGCTAGCTGATACCAGCTAGCAGGGAGCATGTTGAAAGCATTAGGAAGTTTCTTGCGGCCCTCCCCGGTAGAAATTAGAGGCAATCATTCTCGGCTTAACCGATGCACGGTTCGAACGGTTTTGCTTACAGCCCGCCCCCCTCTCGAAGAAGGATGGGGGATCGTCCTTCTAATAACGGACAAGACCTTTGCATCGCTGGTTGCGAGACACTACGATTGTTTTGCGAATGCCGCGCGATAACATACCATAAAGTATAAGGCATGTACCATCGATTTCCTGAAATCGCCGATATACCTGAGTTATTTATGGAATTATATATATCTGCACTTATAATTATAGTATTACGAAGATGTCGAAAATTTCATGAATTATATATATACATTTTAACATTTTTGTAATAAATCAATATTGTTTTTAGACATTTTGAAACGGAAATAGAAGATAAAGTTTGAACTATTTGAGCAATTTAAACGATTTACTACGGATAGAAATGTATACACATAAAATGGAATTATTAGTTAAAAGTAATCTTTCGATTGTAAAACTATTATTTTTGCGATTTATTCTTTCTCTATGCAAACTTGCAATGTATTTGGAAACGTTCTATTTGAATATCTTGATTACTTACGTATGCCAAGTTCATCCAACTAAAGACCCCGATTTCTCCCTAATTGAATACAATTCCACTCATAGAAATCTGTGCACGCCTTCTCTAAACTTCCTTCGTATTAAATTACACTCGCTTCAAGTCGTCGAAATAATTCTGCTTTAAGACGTTTAAGTTTAAATTATGTATCGTTCCCATGTTCGTTCCAATTATTTTTTGCATATCAAATTGATGCATACATATTTTAAAAATATAAAAATAATCACTAAGAATAGTCAATTTTAAACATCTTCATTAAAAATTATCAATTCTCCATTGTTTTTATCGCATGTTTTTAAAATATGCATGCATAAATTTGCATTTAGTTTTATAAGAAAATCTTCAAAATAACTTGGTAAAGATTTTTTTATAATATCTAATGCTATAATATTAGTACAATTAGAGATTAATTAACAAGCATGCACGAAAAAATTGCATTTTTCGGATATTTATTATGTGATTTTATAATATTTCTTATACTCAATATATTTATCGATTTTATACATTGATTCTGACATCAATATCGCGAGTCTTACTTTACATTGTTTAAATTAATGGGTCAGGACGTATGAAATAACACGTAACTCTTTTTCTTTATTATCGTCTTCTTTATATATATTTTGAAAAAGATTTTTCGGATCAGACACCGAGAAGAGTACCGTTGAATGATGATCCGCGTTACAGCTTTCGAAGCGTCCTGCGAGAGAGTGCATCTTGCACAGCAACGCAATGTCGTAACATCGCGGTGACGCTGAAGTAACGCGAGAACGACCAGAACGGACGAGCCGGAAATAAATGCCCGGCGCGGTGCACCTCGTCACTGAGGCAGATTACTAAGACCCCGTCGGATGTGGAGCGAGCTGAATGTGTGCGGCCATGCTCGCCTGTTACTCGCTCCGGAAACGTGGAAAGCGTGAAAGATCGCTTCCCCGCGCGAAAGTACTTTCCATTTAATCACGCGGTGAACTATCCGGTACGTAGGTAGGTAGGTACATCTGGCACGGAGGCGCGGCGTTAATTGAATTAGAGAATAGAATTAAGTTAACAATTTCGCATCCGAAAATGGCTCGACTTCTACGACCGCGACGATTATCTGTAACCGACTATACTCGCCGTCGTGTACCTGAGGGTAGCCCCGCGTACTCGTACTACTTCACTAGCGTACATTTACTACCGTATCTCGTTACCGCTCAGCCGGTGGGCCGATATTAAATAATCCGTTAGCGCGTATTTTTAACGTGCCGGTGCCAAGAATAAGCGGCAACGTCGAAGACGTACGTATCCACCGTGTAGAGTAACGAGCACTTACGCTGATGAAATTACATTTGGAATTCCGCGCTGAAATTTCGCCGCGTAGTACAACTGTACACGGCGATCTAGAATATATGCGTATATAACTTGTTCTTACCACGCTTGATTAGCTATACGCTTTTCCATCCCTCCTCCATCTACTGCTTGTCGAGGACGCTTTTATTCGCTTTTAATTACATCGGCCGCGCGTAAAATATTCTTGAATCAGGTTAAGCGGCATGTCAAGGCTCCGCAATACTTCACGCTTCGCCACGCTTAGTGACTCCCATCGCTCAACGATCTGAAAGATATCGCGGTGGGAAACGATTGTGTGGCCACGTAGAGCTTTTTACGTGACTCAATTAGAGCCGCATGAATAAATGATCGCAAGGCAATGCGAACACGATCATACAATATATAGCCACCACCTGCTGATTAATAGATAATTTTCGATATCGTATATACGTCGTAAATTCTTGCATGTTAAATGCCGCGTATTATCTTGTCATAAAATTACAACTGCGCTACATAGTAGGACACACGGTAGCGCATGATGACGACAAAAGCTCATTATGTTCACTCTAACAATTGCGGATCGTTATAATGGAAAATTACAGGCACACATCTCGTATATGAATGTATCATCTATTTTATTATCGCGTGCAGTTGAATGCAACTCGTCGGTCCTGTCGAGATTGTATGTATGTATACTCATTGAGAATTAAGGACAGATACTTTCTCGAGCGTTTACCATTATTTATTATTATCCCTCTTATTATTTATTTAATACCATTATTCGCCATTTTTAGCGTATTATTTATTTAATATTAGTAGTTACATATTTAATTTTCTCTCTTCGTTAAATGAAAAGTTAAAAATGAATTTCGTACTCTTTCTGTCAATACGTCTACGTATATATGACATGCATGATAAAGTCGAATGTTTTTTCCGTAATATTCGTTTTATTCCTTTCTTTTGAACTCTCTACTGTCAAATTTATAATACCAAATTATACCAATTTGAATTATTTTTAATCATTTCTATAGATCACTGCTCCTATCCAATATGTCATTAATTTGACTAAAATAATAGAATTAAATATTAATTTAATTCAAAAAAGTGCATTAAATTTGATTCAAATTAGTTCGTTATTTATGCATACATTAATATAGACGATATTTATGTTGTTTAAAACTAATTACAAAAATGGATTAATTTATATTTTGACGGACATGAAAGTAACAAAAATAACAAAATGTTCAAGGAATTGGATTATCAAGTGCTCCTTTGATATTTAACAGTGTGTATAGTTTTTTTATAATACATAATATAACACATTCTAATTGTACGTCAAATTAAATCAGTATTAACAAACAGTAATGTATAGATCAATCACATCGCATTATCATGATAATCAATCGCTTTAAGAGAATGATTTACTAGGATATCTACATGACCCCGATATACATAAGATTGATTTATTTCAAAGAACTGGACAGGCAGTCCCGTTGAATGTCGGAAATAATTTATTGAAACGTCTGTCAAGTTGATTTGATACGTATGTACGAAAATCGAGCGGGCGCAATGCGATGTCACAGCGCGGTTTCGCGGACATCAACGCGCGGATAAAATGCATATGTTAGTCGATGGACGCATCGAACGCACAGCCGGGACAAACGTATGCGAGGGAGGAGGTCGTTGACGTTACATCTATGTAAAACGAATCGTGACGTTATCTCCGACGATGGAATTAATTATCGGAGAATGCCGGTTGGTCAATTATTCGCGGTTTTAATTAACCCCAAAATGTTTCTATCACGCCCGAGTGTTGTACCGTTGTCAAATACAATCTAACACTATCGATGCGTGTAACACCGCGACCGTTTGTTGTACATCTACCGCCGTGTTCCGCATTATTCTCCGTTTATCGTTTGCGTTGCACACATGGCATTCCGTCTCAAAACTACAGCTTTAATCTCTTGTGACCGGAAGTAGATTTAAAAGCGCGCGCGTTCGAATTAATCGGCGCGCCGGAAACAGTGCGTTATTTTCGGCAGGAAGCGTACGACCGCGCTCAAAAACGAGATATTCTGTCAAAGGGTAGGCAACATTGGGCAGCAAGTTGCGCTGACGCGAATCGACTGTTATCGCGTGACCGTAATGGCGGAACAAAACTTTTTAACGGTTCGTCCGCTCTCACTGAATCCGGACGATCGCTGAATTCGCGCGGTATCCATATTTGACATGTTTTACTGGCAAAAAGCGGAAATATCAGTGGATTCCGTGTGCCCACGAGTGAGAAGGAGAGAGAGATAGTTCAACGATTCGATTGGTATTCCGGCCTGCGACATTGGCTACAAAAAAATATCGAGCTTTCTTTTGTTCTTCAAATAAATCGAGCACAAAAAGATTCCTTTCAAAAATAAAGTGTGCCGAAAATAGTAAGCGCTCGCTGCTTTAATTGCTCATTTCGTTGCTTGTTAATCCACAGCTGGTTTAACCGCCAATTTTTCTACGCAGCTAGCTAAGGATTATATAATCGCGCGTAATGAGATGCAATTACAGTGAAAAGAAAGCAACGTAATGAATGAAACCAACGCGCAGATCGCGTATACAGTATACTTTAATTCATAATGTTAAATTATACTCAGTTTAAGTTGTTTTTAATCATTTGTACAAGTTTCCGCTGTATTCTTACTCAATATATAATAATAATTATTAGTTTTATTATTAAATAAAACTTTATTGAGATGTACAGTATAAAAAAAATTGAACAGTAGTAAAGTAAGAAATAAAAAACGAAGACGCGCAATCAAGAGATGAGGTATCAGCAATATAATGCTGCCTGGAAACTTAAAACTGAACAAAGCTAAAGATAAGGAAATTGAAAACTAGAACGCAGCATAATAGCAGCAAAAAAGAGAGAATAAAGCTGATATCTGGCAATAAGTAGAATAAAATAATAATATATCAGAGAAACACACGAAAGATATAAACTAAAAAAAAAAAAAGGAAAACGTGAACAAACTAAATTAAAAATTAAATATAATATATTGTTAAATTAACTAAAACACAATGGAGTTACATAATTTAAAACAAGAAAATGTATTAAATTTGACTCAAATTTAGCTTATTTATGAAATGTATACGTTAATATAAACGTTATTTACTTTAGAACTAATCATAGGAAATGGATTGATTTATATTTTAACATAAAAGTTAGAAATAATAAAATATTATTTAACTTAAGAGATTAGGTTACTATTGCTCCTTCGATATCTAACAGTGTATTTGAAGCAAGTGGAGTCGCTTATTGCGGCTACTATTTCGGCATGTTGCAGCGGTGCGCATATGGGGAATAAAATTGCATCGGCATCTTTGAATGCAGGTCGAGACGACCGTGTTTTGCCGAAGAAAAATAGAATAATAAAAGTAAGCCGGTGAAAACAAACAGGTTGGCTCGTAGAATCGTCGATAGTGTTGCACCACTTGTATCGACTAAATGGCAAGTTCAAAACCTTTAAAATAGGTTGATTTTTTGAAACTTTTCTGCTTTAATCGTTCGATCGTGTAATTTTTTCTTGGGTTAAAAAATTGTTGTTCGAAGAATCTACAAAGTATTTATAAACTAGCGTAGAAATTAACGATCTACATTACAGAAGAAAGAATGTTTTAATTAGAGAAGGTATTATTATTTTGCGGAATATATTTGTAACTCATGAATAATTTAATTTTTAAAACAAAGATACAAAGGAACATTATGTTTTCATATTAAAATTTAGATTAAATTAATAACTGTGTATAACTGTTAACAAAAGCGATACATGTATTTGATACAATGAAAATTTTAATAGCACAGAAATATATAATATAATATAATATTTGATATAAGAAATATATTTTTTATGTATTATCACACATTTAATAAGGTATTTAATATATTTAATTTAGAAATTTCAATAATACATATAGTGACTTTCTTATTCTATTCCTCGTATCTCGTTAATTGTTTCAGTAACTTGAGCGACAACAGGACTAAAATTCATTGTAACCGGATCTCCGATGTTTGTAGCGCGCAGTCTGTGCCAGAACAGTCACAATAGGTGACATTATCAAGCACGGGATTTGTAGGTGGGAGTGCTCGGTCCGGGAGTTTGGTCGCCTATCTACCTCGCTTCAGGTCGGATATTTGCTAGTTAAGTGACGGTATTGACGCGTGCGACAAGCAAATACCAATATGCCGCCGTTGGGCATCGTACATATCTACCAACTAGACAACGATCAAACAATTACATTCGTTCGAAAGCCGTATTGTCAGGAAAATTTGGTGACTGCGCCGCTGCGTGCACACATTTTTGATTCTGTTGCACATATATTTTACTTTATCCCGACTATAAAAGTTAAAAAAGGGAAAAACGAACGGCGAATAGTTTGCGAAAAATCCTTTCGCTCACTGCGCGATGACATTTTCCACGTCGCATAGCGAATCTTTAAAAAAGGACAATGATAGCTATAGGTATGACGAATATATATGTTCTGAGGCAGCCCTTCGAAGATAGTCACCGAATTGCAAGGAAAAACAAAAGTTGGATAATTGTTAATAAGCGAACGATAAAACGCTTCTTAAAAATCGAGAAGTGCATTTACCGGTTCTCCGTACGTAAAAACTTTCCGAACGACGTCAGTTATAGACTTTATGAATCTCGTAAGAAAGTTCGTTAACCCATTTCTGAGGCACGTAATTCGACCTGAAGAAAATATACTCGTGGATATTAATAAATAATAGTGAATGATTACTTATTTTCTTTGTCGTAAATTTTAAATAAAGTCGTATCTCACATTTATGACATTAAAGAAATTGTTAAATTTGAATTTTGACGTAATTGATAATCAATCAATCTACTTTTAAAGTGATAAATCCGTACTCATCATTACAGATAACGAACGTGTCGAAATAGCAAAAATAAAAATAATTTACCGATCGAATGTTCGTTGAGTGCATAAAGGAATAATTAATTTTCATCGGAATGTATTCGTGGATCTGCTATCCGCGGGGTTTCCTCGCTTATCCGACATTCGTCTGCGCGTCGAAGTATAATCGACCGCAAGATCATGGCATTATTTCTGAAGTTGTCGTAAACTCGATCCCTCCATTCGCCACGGATCCGGAATTCTCTTTTCTTACGCGAATTACTTCGGGCGGAGTTTACAAACATTATTTAAAGTTTTCGAAGAACGTTCACGAGAAGTCTACCTTGCCCCCTTCATCTTCCCTCGCCTTTCGTCTCACCCCTTTCATCGCACTTGCTAACCCCACTGTGCCTTAACGATCTCTCAAGCGATTCACCGACGCCAATTCTTTATTCGGAATTAATTCAATTTCGCGCTGTCGACTCGCTGTAACACTCGCGATTTATCTCGTAATCCATACTTAATCAAGAAGTGTGTGTCATTGACTATTTTGCAAAGTAAGCTTATCTCCTTTTAATTTATTATCGAAAGAAATCGCGAATATGCGTACTGCGTTAATTACAGTTGACTTTCCGAAGTCGTTCGTACGCGACGTCGGCAAATCGTTGCGAAGAAATCGAACTGAAGCAACGTTTCAATTCACTTACTTAGCCGCTTCTTTCCGAGTCCATATCTTTTTCCTGCTGTGATAAACTGGCGAACTTCTTAGCTGACTCTTTCTCAGCGAACTGACAACGAACGCCGCTCATTTGCTGCCAATTCTATACCCTCCTCTGAGATAGCGAGAATAATAAAGGAAACGGCCAGAACGAAGAAACCGTCTTCGACGGCTTTCATTAACGCTCGTCGATTAGATTTGCAACGAAAGTACGTTAATTAAAGATATCTTAAATACGAGTTCGTCGCGTACGGTTCTCTTTCGTTCGGGATCCCGGTCTGAAACCCGACCAGCAGTTGAAAATCTGTTAAATGATCGTACCCATTGCGCTGCAGTCGTAAGCTATCAGACTTTTTAATGAGCTCTATAGATTTTTATTCTCCGCTTTTTCTTTCCGTGAACATTACTTATTCATACGTATGTATTATTAATTTGAAAAATTATTTCTGCGCGCAGTTTAATACACATACACAGTATATAAATTCGCCGTCTGTATTACCGATATAAAACTAGCGTTTTTCACGTTTTCTTTTGTCCAATTTTTTTCGTAATAATTTCACAGAATAAAAATTCCTTTTCCACGATTAAAATATACATGCTTGATATACTGAGCGCTGGTGTATTTCGTGTTCAAAGCTGGAAAAAATAAAAAAATTACAGATTTTTTAAATCCATTTTACCTTAATATGGCGATCAACGCTGAAGGTAAAAGTTAATTGATTAAATTATTCAACTCTATAGTTTCAGTCAAATTAACGATTTAAATAGAAACAATAGCAATCTATAGAAATGATTAAAAATAACTAAAATTGAGTACCTATAATTTGACAGTGCATTTTTAGACATTAATACGGAGATCTAAAAAACCACTGTTTCTATTGCAATCGTTAATAAAATAATATAAAATATTCATCCAATTACAGCTAATGGACAATGTTAATGGTACTATCGATCGTGAATACTTTTGGTATGTTGTAACTTATTTAGACAAGGTTTTAAGTACCAAACGAAATTCACTGTATCGAGTTAATCAAGAATAATTGTATTTCGACCCTAAGCAATATTCTAAAATCACTAGGTGTGTCCAAGTTATAATCCACGAATCTCTACTACAAAGATCGGGCCCATCCCGCAAAGGTTTCGCGCGAATTATACGAGGCTGGAGACGTGGGAGGAGTGCTTTGATCCTCGGTCAAAGGCCAACGTCTCCGAAGGGAGCGCAATGTTACGTGGGTCCCTTGGCCCATTGTGGCTCCCATTGTTGCGCAAACTGCATTACAACCGGAAGTGGCCGCGACCTCCCTTCCGTGGCTCGTAACTCAGTGTCTCGCGGGCTGGTACTGGGCACTGTACAATGCAACAGCACTACGAGCAACACCGACGTCAGACGTCGCCGGCGCGTACTACGGCCGCGCCGTAACGTTCATCGCATTAACGGGACGTTATACGTCGCATCAATGCCGAGGAACCGTACGTCCGCGACCCTGTTACGTGTCACCTGTTCGAAACGTGTGCCTTTCCGCACACGTGTCGACGAGAGGAAATTAATCGCACGGACCGCGACAGTTCGCGCGTCGCCAGAAAACACGGG